>NW_012026994.1:0-973 GCF_000956235.1 Wasmannia auropunctata
ATACGGCAAGAATTTCGTGCGGGCCGTGTGCCGAAAAGTTTATGTTACACGACACCACTCGACAGTCTCTCGGCAAGAGATAAGCGATTCGCGCTTCCCTTGCGAGCCTTTTACTGAGACTAAAATTTAACGCACTGAATTAAAATATATTACCAGGCTGAATTAATATTGATTAAAATTCCTTTTCTTTAATAAAGAATTATATATCTACGTGTCAAACGACACCCTTATAATTTTGCATTCTGACATTCGAATATATAGGCTCATTTTAAATATTATAATGTAAAACAAGAATGAACTTCTGGATCTTCGATAACGCGAACTATAGTATTTAGTAATTACGACATAAAACTGGAAAGAAAAGAATACTAGTATGAGATTGCAATTATTAACAAAAATCAATTAAGCGTACGGAAAATATATTAATACTATCATTCTCTTGAATAATTCATAAATTCCAAGTATACTCGAATGACATATTCTTCACGATTATAAAATTGATCTTTCTATGTTATAATTATAAAATTCCTTTGTTAAATTATATTCTCGCATATAAGAGCGAGTAATCTCATAGCGTAACGCTTAATTGACATGCGCAGAAGACATTCTATTGTCTCGCAGCAGCGGCCGCGCGCCGAGCCGAAATGCAGGTAGGCGACCGAGCGGGCCGTGCAGTCTAAAAAGATCCATCGTCAAGTACAGACGTTTTGCCAAGCAGTCTAAAAAGATCCTTTGCCAAGTCAAGTCGTTTTCGAAGCAGTTGAAAAGGATCTTTCAAACAATACAGACGTTTTAAGCAGTCGTTCCAAAGCAGTTGAAAGAGTTACTCGCTGAATCCAGACGTTGTCTCGAAACTTCTAAGTCTTGCCAGTTCATTACTAGTTCTTCGCCGAATCCTCCTCGAACAACGCTCTGGTCCACCGAAGCCTGCCAATTAATTACGACCACATACTAGAGATCGGAAGAGCACACG
>NW_012026994.1:8330-9692 GCF_000956235.1 Wasmannia auropunctata
TACGAGGCACTTGGTCACATGACGCGAGCGTCGCCGGCACCCGACGGTCTGGCTCGTCTGTGCTACTTACCTCTCCACGGGGTTATCAAGCGCACCGACAACTCTGCCAAAATTCGGGTGGTGTTCAATGGATCATCACGCCTCGCATCTGGGGAGTCGCTGAATCAGCACTTGTTGACTGGCCCGAATTTACTGCCGCGCCTGTTAGACGTGGTGCTACGCTGGAGGCTGCACGAGTTCGCGATGGTAGCAGATATCGAGAAGATGTATCGCCAAGTCCTTGTGCACCCGGACGACCAAGACTTGCAGCGAATCTTGTGGAGAAGCCAGGACGACGAGCCTCTGCAAGAATTCAGGTTAGCAACGGTCACCTACGGGTTAGCATGTGCACCTTACCTGGCGATACGCACAATCCGGCAGCTAGCGGACGACGAGGGGCATCGATTCGCCCAGGCGGCAGCGGTCCTCCGTAGGGACATCTACGTGGACGACATCCTGACTGGAGCCGACTCTCTCGAGGAAGCAAGCGCCATCCGCCAACAACTATCCGCGCTCTGCACGGCGGGCGGATTTCCGCTCCGAAAGTGGTCAGCTAATCAGAGCGAACTGTTAAGCGACATTTCGCCGGAACATCGACAGTCGCTGACGAGCCACTCCTGGGAGGCGGATGTCGGACACTCAACCCTGGGGTTGCAGTGGCATCCGAGAACGGACACGTTTTCGTTTCAAGTCCGGCCCGTCGAGATCGAACGCGTCACGAAGCGCACAGTGTTGTCTCAGACAGCCAGGCTGTTTGACCCACTTGGGTGGCTGGCGCCGGTAACTATCAGCGCAAAGATCCTGATCCAATCTGCTTGGCTCCAGGGTTTGGGCTGGGATGACCAAGTTGTGGCGGCGAATGAGTGTGCATGGCGACGGTTCCAGGAAGAGCTGCTGGGACTGTCTGAGATTTGAATCCCGAGATGGCTGCACACGGGTCCAGGCGCGGAGGTGGAGATCCACGGGTTCTCGGATGCCTCAGAGCGAGCGTACGCAGCTGTTGTCTACGCCCGCACTACTCGGGGAGGAAGCGTCAGCGTCTCTCTCTTGGTGGCCAAGTCAAAGGTCGCGCCCATTCGTCAAATCTCCGTGCCGCAATTGGAGCTGTGCGGCGCGGCCATGCTTGCCAAGTTGGTGCGTCACGTGCAGGTCACCACTGGTCTGGCCGGCACTCGCACTGTGCTGTGGACCGACTCGACCGTAACGCTCGCATGGATCCGCGATCACCCGTCACGTTGGACAACCTTCGTGGCAAATAGAGTGTCTCAGATCCAGCAGGACCTTCCGGATGCCCAGTGGAGACACGTCCGAGGAGCGGACAAC
>NW_012026994.1:11645-12075 GCF_000956235.1 Wasmannia auropunctata
TTTTATTTAACGATACCTACAAAGCAAGAGACCTCTTCCGACCTCATGAAACTATTACAAGCACAGAATATGGAATGTAACAATGATAAATAAATTGAGTTTAGCTGCGGCTATCCGCGGCTCTTCAAGTAATATCAATAATTATTCATTTTTAATTATCCACGTTACACGTGCCATCCTATAATCAAGTTACCTTCTTTTAATATGAAAATAAATATGCGACGAAGAATGAGAAGGAGAAGAAGGAGAGAAAGAGAAAGAGGAAGGGGAAAGGGAAAGGAAGCGCTGCACTATGGAGTGAGGAGCTTTCCTGCGTATATGGTATATAATTGGCTCATGCTTGGTGTATGCTAGTTTACTACTTCGCTTTCACGCATGCGTCAAATGCTATTAGCGCGTCTGACTGGACATTTAAAGAGAAATTGGTAAA
>NW_012026995.1:0-543 GCF_000956235.1 Wasmannia auropunctata
ATTTAAACGGTCCTTTTCAGAACAACAAAATTATTTAACAGTGAAACATCAATCTGAAAAGCATAATTTCATTATCAACAAAAAATAACAAGAAAACGAATTTTTAATTTTAATTTAATAAATGATATATGTATTTCTTTATCCTTCTCATCTCTTCATATACGTATCTCTCTGTTATGTTACGTGTATATACTTATTTGTGCAATATATAAAACAATATATTACGAATCATAATAAAAATAAATTTATAGAGATCGATGTAGAGCGGTGTAAACATAACATAACGGAGATACAATATATTCATGCATTTTGGTGTTAATAATTTGTGTATACAATTATATAAATATATTATTGTATACACGTAATAAAACAATTTATAATAAGATTTAATTCAATTTCATATTTGAAATTGGAAAGTATTAAAGTCGCGTTAAAATTTCAATTTTTACTTCAATTTAATTTTATCATATATTTTTCCCATTTATATTTAATATTCATACTTTTAAACAATACAAATACTAATCCAAGAAGAAAGAAAAGTAG
>NW_012026995.1:9913-10416 GCF_000956235.1 Wasmannia auropunctata
TATAGTCCTCGAGCAAATAGGTCACGGGATTGGTACGCTGTACTTTCGCGATCTTGAACACCTCGGTGGTCCAATTCGGCGTGTAACCCTTCTCGAAAATCGTCTTGTACTTGCTCACGCGTACCGAATCGCCCACTTTGAATCTCGCTGGACCTGCGATCTTTATCGCGCTGTACACCGTTTTCAAGAGTCTCTCGGCGATCGCGGGAGTCACGGCGGCGGGACGCATGCCGATGGTGCGATGCTTGCGCGCGTTGTAATCCGATACCAGACCCGGCAGGGCGTCGACCCACTTGTACGCGCCGGTGAGCGTAAACATCTTCCACATATCGTTCTTGAGCGTGCGATTGAACCTCTCGACTATCGATGCCTTCAGCACCGAATACGTGGAATAATGATTGACATTGCGTTTCCTCAGGAGTTTCTGCACATCGGCGTTGTAAAACTCCTTCCCCATATCCGTTTGCAGGTTTCTCGGACATCTTCCGCTCTCGCTAATTACG
>NW_012026995.1:12765-14228 GCF_000956235.1 Wasmannia auropunctata
TGGCGTACGCGAAAAGAAACTATCACGTCGCGTATTTCGACAGTTTCGGCAATCTTCGACCTCCCAGGGAACTGGTGCGATATTTCGGGGACGGTGCTGCCACGATCGAGTACAATCGAACGTCCTATCAAACGTACGATCAGAACGTCTGCGGACAGCTGTGTCTGCAGTTTCTCCTAACGACGCGCTTTTGAAAAAAATAAAACCCTTAAAAAGTCCGACGAGGTGTCACCAGGTCTCAGTCGAACGCTGTTTTCCATCATGTCGATGACATTTACGCTGAGCGGGAGGAGCAGCGTCCTCGCGGCGTACCACTCTCCGCCCATAGATCTGAGCGACGGTGACTACGAGCTCGGCCTGACGATCTTCGAGACTTACAACGCGATACCGAACGTGAACGCTTCAAACAATAAGTTTTACTTCAACAACATGGAAATCACGATTCCCGAGGGATCGTACAAACTGCGAGCGATCGAAGCCTTTTTGAAAAGCGAGATTCTGCAACGGAAAGGTGGAACGTCTGACTGGACCAACGCCGACCATGACTATCCGATAGTGCTTCGCGCAAACCACAACACGATGAGATGTGAGATCTGGTGCGCCTACAGAATAAACTTTAGCAAGCCCAACAATATCGAATCGCTGCTGGGATTCTCGCCGCTACGTGTATTACAACCGCGACTGTGGGACGAATCGGACTAGTCAATCAACATAATGAACGTGAACATTATCCGTGTGGAGTGCAACGTGACCGCGGGTGCGTACAGCAACGGCAAGAGCGCGCACACGATCCACGAATTTTCGCCAAGCGTGCCAGCGGGATATAAATTGTCGGAAAGGCTGTCGCAGATCATTTACCTGCCGGTCATCGTACGAAACGTAACGGATCTGACGGTACGCGTAGTCGATCAGAACGGGCGATTGCTCAATTTTCGAGGAGAGGAGATCACCGTCCGATTGCACGTGCGACGACGCTAATCGCGAGCGAGCGTGAGATGCTCGTGCTGAACGAGCAGACAGATAACGCAAGGTCGGTTACGTCAGCACCGCGAGACACCGCTCACTTGTCTGGTCGGGACAAAAGGCTCACCGCGTCGAACGCTAAATTTTTGCAAACTCTGGGATTCGCGGTGCGACGCTATTGATGGTGACCGGCATTTTGAACGTCGGAGACGAGCCGATCTTCGATGATCGTATCGTCAAAATCGAGACTCACGCGTACAACCCGTTTGCCAACACGACATTTGGGTACAGCGACGAGATAAGAATACCCATACAGCAACAGGAACTGTACACATTGCCGTGCGACAGTTATCTGTATATCGAGGGAAAACTAACGAAGAACAAAAGGATTGAGGGAGCTGACGTGGTTTTGACAAATAATTGCGTCGCGTTCATGTTCAACGAAATTCGATACGAACTCGACGGCGTGGAGATCGATCGCTGCAGAAACGTGGGCATAA
>NW_012026995.1:17373-19037 GCF_000956235.1 Wasmannia auropunctata
CTGTGACGTCATCCCCCCCCGCGCAAATTCCCCCCCGCCCCGCTCCCCCCCTCGGAGCTCTTGGGTTAAAACCGGCCTATCTCTCCTACATAATACTTCTGTAAGAATAAGTTATTTTTTCTATTAATTATATGAATATTATCGATAAATGCCTATTTTGAGAAAAATATATATTTTTATTAAACGATGTCCATAAGTGCATACGTGCATAAAATGCTTGCATTTTTTTGTCCGATTTTATGTCATTCAGATACGTCGTCATCGTCATCGTCATCGTCGTCGTCGTCGTCGTCGTCGACGACGACGTCTTCTTCGCAAAATTTCAATCTTGTCTCCTTTGGTCTATAATCTATAATTTCGCCGCCTTTGTTGTCGCCGTCTTTTTCTTCGCTAAATTTTCGTAAAATTTCAATGTTGAATGGTCTTTTTGGTCTGCTATATCGTCATCGTCGTCTTCTTCCTCATAAAATTTCAGTCTTGTCCCTCGTCTCTCTCCTGGCTTTCTCGTTTCTCTTACAACTCACGACTTTCTCGAGTGTTTCTTTCTCTCTCACAACTTTCTTGTGGTCGTTGTCGAGGAAGTGAGTGTCTACGTGTTTGTCGTCGAAAAATTAAGTGTCTATGTGTCTAGATTATCTAGATCTTCGACATCGAAGAAGTGAATGTCTATACGGTCGCCATCGATAAAGTGAGTGTCTAGGTCTTCGCCGTCGAGGAAGTGAATATCTACGTGGTCGCCGTCGAGGAACTAAGTGTCTACTTATCTTCTAGGTTTTCGCCGACGAAGAAGTAAGTGTCTACGTAATCGTAGAGGAACTAAGTATCTTCTAGGCCTTGCCTCTCTGACGGCTTTCTCGTCTCTCTTAACTCTCTCGTCTCTTCCACGGCTTTTTTATCTCTCTCACGACTCTTTTGTCTTTCTTATCTGTTTCTTTGCTTTCTCGTCTCTTTAACAATTTTCTTGTCTTTTTCTTAGATCCCTCATCTCTCTCCCGACTCTCTCGTTTCTTTTACGGCTTTCGCGTCTCTCTCATGACTCTCTCTTTAATAATTCTATCGTCTCTTTTTAGGTACTCTCGCCTCTCTCATAACTCTTTCGTCTCTTCTACAGTTTTCTTATCTTTCTCACGGCTCTCTCGTTTTCCTCACATCTTCTTCGTCTGTTTCTCTGCTCTCTCGTCTCTTTCTCAGAATCCTCATCTCTCTCCTGATTTTCTCGTCTTTTTTATTTATTTACGGCTTTTACCTTTCTCGTCTTTTTAACAATTTTCTCATTTTTTTCTCGGTACTCTCGCTTCTCTCACAGTTCTCTTGTCTCTCTCACAAGTTGCTCGTCTCTCGCACGACTTTCTTATCTCTGTCACAATTTTCTTGCTCTCTCACAAGTCACGGTTCTCTCGTCTTTTTCACAGCGCTCTTGTTTCTCTCATGGCTTTTTTGTCTTAGTGATGATATACGATTAATTTTATCAATAAAATAAAATAAAATGAATATACAGGGTGATTCAGAACAACCCTTCGTCCTTGAAAAGACGTATTCTTGACTCAATTCTAAGACAATTTTTCCTTTACAAAAATTTTGTCCGAAGCTTAGTTTTCAAATTATAACGAGAAATAGTTAGCAAATTACGGGCCGCGTACGGATGGTAGACAGGGGCGGCGCAA
>NW_012026996.1:0-341 GCF_000956235.1 Wasmannia auropunctata
TCCACAAATGACTCCGGATACGAATGACAGCTTGGAATATATTTTCAGGATATATTTACAAGGGTAGGAATGTCAGTGTAGATATTCGGCTAAGATGGATTGACTCCGGGGAGAGGTAGGAAGTAAGTCGGGTGGCACCCGAAGGTGCCCGCGCCGAAGGGTGCAAAGGCTGGCGCCGGTTGAGCTCGTCTACTCCTCCGGGGGGAGTTCTCCTCGTCCTCCTCGCCGAAGAGCTTCCGCAGCCGGGCCTGGAGATGCGGGTTGCGCTGCACCGACGTAATAGCCCGGATCTTAGGGANCTGACGACGTCCGCGCTCGTTTCGCCCGGAGCTCCCGGAAAC
>NW_012026996.1:9955-18358 GCF_000956235.1 Wasmannia auropunctata
CAATTAAGCAATAATTGCAACTGCTAAGCAATGCAGTGGCCCACTTTAGAAGGGTTAAAACCCGCCGTCCAGCGGACCACTGCGGAGTTCAACTTTAATCATCAACGTATAACGTTACGCTGTCGGCACGCGTACCACGCGAGTGAACCAGTTGTAAGATAGCACGTACAATAAAATCATTGTGTCAAGCAGTGTAATTGTGTGCATCATTATCAACAATCGTCACTACGAGTCCTTTCCCCGTTACACCTCACCCACAGTGTAACAGATCGATGGAAAAGGGAAAGAAAGGAGTGAAGACAGTTATAGAGAGAGATTTCAATGTGAGGATGGGAAGAGAGGGGGAGAGAGAGAGAGAGAAAGTAGCATTTATTTAGCGCTTTGGGACAAGTCCCCTCAAGCGCAAGAGGAGTGAAGGCAGGAGCAAAGGAAAAGGAAGAGGAGAAAAAAAGGCAATCATAGGATAGAATGGGAAAGGGAAAGGGAAAGAGGTTAGTGGAGTTCATAGAAGAAAGGGGTTGGAGTATTTTGAATGGGAGTATAAAAGGAGATGAGGAAGGAGAGTTTACTTTTACAAGGGAAAGGAATGTACGGTAACAGACTATATACTGGAAGATGAAGAAGTAAAAGAAAGGGTGGAATGAATGAGTGGGGATAGGGTAGAATCAGATTACCACCCAGTGGAAGTATGAATAAAAGGAGAATGCAGAGAAGAGAGGGAAGAAAAGGAGCAAATAGAGGCTGGAGAGAAGTATAGGATCGGGAGGGCAGAAAGACAAAGAAAAGTTGGGCAAAATTATGTGGAATGAGAGAAATCTAGAGGAAGAATGGAAAAGGTTAGAGGGAAAATTGAGAGAGGCTATAAAAAAGACGAAGAACGAGAGATTTAAGGAAGGAAAGAGAAGAGGAGAGATAAAGAGTGTGAAAGAAGAAAGAAGGGGTTGAGGAGAAAGTTAAGAAAATGGAGGAGGAAAGGGAGGATGGGACAGAGTATAGGAAAAAGAAGAAGGAATACAATGAGTTATGCAAGAGGAAGAAGAAAAAGAAAAATGAAAGATGGGAAAGACAAGCAATGAAGGCTAGAAAAGAGAAGGAGGTATGGAAGATAGTGAATAGTAAAAGGAAAAGGGGAAAGAGAATAAATGAGAAAATAGAAATAGAGAGATGGAAAAAATATTACATGGAGCTACTGGGAGGAGTGGAGAAAAAAGTAATTAGAGGAGGAAATGGAGAGACGGGAGAGGAAAAGAAGAGGTAAGAGGAGTTGAGTAGGAAAGAAATAAGGAAGGTGATGAATACAATGAAGGATGGGAAGACAGCTGGGGCAGATAGAATACCGAGTGATGTGTAAAGATATGGAGCAGAGGAGATTGAGGAATGGGCATGGAGCTTCTGCAATAGAATGTAGAAAGGAGAAGAGTGGCTAGAAAGTAGGAAGGAAGAAGTGATTGTTCCGATTGCTAAAAAGGGAGAGAGCGAAATGGTGGAGGGATATACAGGGTGCGTCAAAATCCGAACAAAATAAACAGTTTGTTTAAATAAAAGTTTATTCGTTAAAATGTACAAATTACAAAAGAACGTTTTGCTTCCTCCTTTTCCAACTCCATATTTCCACCCCATATCCCAAAACTATCTATATTAGTCTGTCGAATAGCCATATTCTTCTACCTCTTCTTTATATCTTCTTTTTTCTATCCCCCACACTTGTCCCATTACCGCTGCTGTTTTTCTTATCCTGTCCCTTATATGCTTCTTGTTCCCCATTTCTCTGCAGTGTATACTCTAGATACTGAAACTCCTTTACTTGCTCTATCGCTTTTCTTTTCCGTTTCTAATTTCTTTTCCCTACCCTTTCTTCCCCCGATCTAAATCTCATAATCTTCGTTTTACTCGTATTCAGTTCTAGCCTTCTTCCGTCCAAATATCTCTCCAACCTCTCCATCATACTCCTCATCTTGTCCTCCTCCTCAGCCATCATCACTACATCATCCGCGTATGCTAAGGTATACACTTTTCTCTCCATCAATTTTATTCCCCATTTCCCCCCATCTACCTTTCTCCATCTCTTCTTCCAGATCAGCCATCAACACATTGAATACCAGTGGGATCAATGGACACCCCTGCCTTACCCCCCTTGCAGTTCAGAAGCTCTTCCCGATCTCCTCTTCTCCTCTGACTTTACTCCTTGTTTCTCTCATCAGTTTCTCCATTCTCCTCACTAACCCCTCCTTAATACCTCGTTTCCTTATCGCCCTGCATAATACCTCTGTCCAATGAGTCAAAAGTTGCCTTAACATTTATGAACAGTGCCACCATCTTTCTCTTCTTCTTTCCCAGCTGTTTGTTTACAAGATAATTCAACATATAGATATTATCTATGGTTCTTATCCCCTTCCTAAATCCTGTCTGAATCGGTGGAATCACCTTTTTTCCCTCATTTCCTTTATTAACCTTTCCGCCAACACTGCAGTATACACCTTATAGAGTGTTGGCATTAAGATGACCCGTCTACAGGGTGCGTCGCCAAAATCCGGACAAATTTAAATTTGAATTTCCCGTCTTATTTGACTTCAGCGGTGGGTCATTGTTAACTTTCAGGCAAGTCAAATGTTTGTAATAAGCGTGTGTAACTTCAAAATGTCCAAGCAGATAAGATCGAGCGCGGAGTATAACCAAAGAACGATGATAATCGAATGCCTTCGCACTGGGCGATCGCAGACAGAACTTATTTGGTTTTTCGGGTACCCGAGATCGACCGTGTATGATGTTGCAGCTAAATATTTAGCTTCAGAGACGTCCGAAAAAGGTTTTGCCAACCCGACGAGGAAGAGGCATTCAAAAGAAAAATCGATAAGAATCCCAGCACTTGTCGAAATGGCTAAAGAGCTCATCTCAGAGTTCAGGGCTGTCTCTGATGAAATTGGCAATAACATTAAATGTGAGTAACACACAAAGCATTGAATTGCTGAAGAGGACTCATACTACAAGTCCTATGTGATAAAAGTTCGACAAATATTCAAAACTGACTGGATAATGTGGACATGTTTTGGTCCAAGGAATTCTGGTCTCCGAACAGTCCCGATTTGAACTATTACGTGTTCAGTATTTTGAATGAGTGGCCAACAAGTCGAAACATCCAAACGTGACATCTCTCCAGGTCGCTATCGAGGCAGTATTCGTTCATATGGACAAGAGCATTTCTGCGTTGCAGAAAGCGTGCCAGCATTTCGGGACGAGGATCGAAGCAGTCATCAAAGCAAACGGGGATTATATAGAATAATTTCACTCTAAAAAGATTACTAGTGATGTCCAAGAAGACTGGGGTAGAAGAATATGGCTATTCGACAGACTAATATCGATAGTTTTGGGATATGGGGTGGAAATATGGAGTTGGAAAGGGAGGAAGCAAATAGAGAAAATGGAAGAAAGATATTTAATAGATGGGTTTTGGAGGTGGATAGTAGAACTCCAGGGTATATGACAAGAGAGGAGCTTTGAAAGGAGAAAATGGGGGATAGAGCGGGTAGAAGAGCCTGGAGGTTTAAAAGACTGAGGGTAGGTGGAGGCAGCGAATTAGCGAGAAGGTGCGTGGAAAAGATAAGGGATAGAATGAGCAAGAAGAGGGGATTATCAAATTGGAAGAGAGAAAGGAAGAACTTCTTCGAAATTAGAGGGTATAAAATAGGGCTGTTACTTTTCACCTACTTCGAATATTCGAAGTTTCGAAGTTAACCTTTCGAAGTTTAAGGTACCTTCGAAACTTCGAAGTTTCAAAAAATACGTTCGTGCAAATGATAAATTTACAAGTAAAATTTACAAATATTTTAAATAAAAGAATTTATATATATATGTATATATATGCTGAAATGGCGAGTGAGTAAGTGTGCGTGCGTGCGTGCGCGCATGCGTGCGTGCGTGCTTCGAAGGTTCAAAGTTCGAATGTCGAAGCTTTCGAACCTTCGAAGCTTCGAAGTTCGAAGGTCGAAGCCTTCGAATGTTTCGAAAGATCGGCATTGAAATCTTCGAAATTCGAAGCTTCGAAACTTCGAAACTTCAATACTTTGAACCTTCGAAATTCAAAATTACACAATTATTAATTTAACACGTCCACCCATTAACGAAGGAAATCACCAGCTTTAGTATAAAATAGAGGAAGTGGAGGAAAAAATAAGAAAAAGGAGGGATGATTTGACGAAATTGAAAGTAGAGAAAATGAAAAACAAAGGAAAGAAAGATGGGAAAGGATAGAGAACTCAAGGTACAATAGGTGGTATAGAGAGGTAAAAGGAGAAGGGGTTCTGTGATACTTGAAGGAGGGATGAGGGAAGAGTAGGTGGAGGAGAATCGCCAGATTTAGATTGGGGAATGAGGTGAGGGAGTGCAGGTATTAGGAGGAGAAAAGAAAAGAGTACAGAATGTGTAGAGGACGGAGGGAGACATGGAAACATGTATGGGAGGAATGTAGGAAATGGGAAGAGGAAATGATTAGTTGGCAGGAAGTGATAGGAAAGATACTGGGAAAAGAGGGTAAATGAGAATGATGGGTGAGGAAGACAGAAAGGGAAAGAGGAAAGAGAAAGACGTGAATAAGGATGAGAGAGAAAGAAGGAAAGGGTGAAAAAAAAAGTGTGGAGTGAGAGAGAAAATAGAGTAGGTAAGTGGTATGTGAAAGAGAGACAGAGAGAAAGAGGGGGGAGGGAGAGAGAGAAAGAGAGAATGAGTGAGTGGGAGTGAGTGAGAGAGAGAAAATGGAGGTAAGGTGATAGAGAGCAAGAGGGCGGGGCGCGAAAGGAAAAAAAATATTTTATAAAAAGGCAAGAGGAAACGAAAATCCTGGAGAGAAGCGTTAGCGTGATAGGTTAAGATAGAATAAGATAAAATAAGTCGTTTAAGATAAGTTAGAATAAGATACAATATATATATTGATGATGTTTGGAGAATTGTAACCCCAAAAGGATCAATAAATATTACTACTACTGCAACATTGAAACTAAAACCGTTCATCCGAAAGAAGCACCGTTATCAAATAGATACGAAATTCTATTTCTTATAAGTAAAAAATTGTATTAGATAGAATGAAAGGCATAGCGTTATAAGAGTCTTTACCCGTGTTCTTGAGGGTAATGAAATAATTTGTTAAAAGCGACTTTGGAGCTCCAAGATAAAAGTTAATAAAATGTATTTTATGAGTATTATGCCTACATAGCACAATATTTATGATAAATATTTATAAATATTTACCAATATATATTTTTTTTTAATATTATGTAAATATTTTATATATTTTTTATGTACATTAAGGAAAAAACTATATTTAAACGTCACTAAAATATAGTAAAATTATTTTACACAATATTTATGATAAATAAAAATAAATACTTATAGTAATATTTTGTAAATATTTCCCAAATATTTTCTTCTAACGACCTTTAGTTCATAGAGTACAAACTCTAATCACATTTGCTCCAGCGTGTAACGTGATTATACATGTTCCATGAAGTAACAATAAGAAGATGTAACTAGATAAGCTAAAGAGAAAAAAGTTCGTCACAGAAAATGTTCCGTCTACTGTATCAGGTTTGCTGAATGAAATAAGGGCCATTGCACACAAAAAAACTTAAGATGTAGGCAGTAAAGAAATCAACGTGTTGGATTTGCTACTGTTTAAATTATAACCTTATATTCTTGATTGTGATTGGTCGATTTGCTTACTGCTTACGACTTACTGCTTAAATTCTTTTGTGTGCCATAGCCATAACTTGCAACATTTCGTCGCCACATTGAATATTCATATACGTACATGTGTCACATCTAATTGTATTTAATAGCGGTCTGTCAGACCGACATTGTGGTTAGTGTAACTTTTTGGGATGTGGTAGTTTAAAGGTTAATTCTGTTTAGTGCACCTATAAAAATGAAATTTAGAGTTGTGCCGTACATTTTTTTTTATCAACCCGAACTCGTAATAAACTATAAAAATTATCCATCATTATTTTATTAATTTATTATTTTTGATTGATTTGGAAAATAACGAATGCATAATTGAATTTTTATTGTGGCTTTTGCATTTCTAACTTCGGCGAATTTGTCACTTTTTATAAATTCAGTCACCATAAATACATTAATCTTAGGCATATTTGTTAAATCAGCTTTAATATTATAAAATCTGATTTCAGATTAAATATTTGTCATATTTTGGCACGATTTTTTTTGACAATTCAATGGAACACTTTGCGAAACTGTCATGCAACCGAAGGCGCGAAGAAATAAGCAACCTCGTGACGTCACACTTGCAGATTCGAATTCGAATCGAATCGAATCTATTGTAATTTGATTCGATTCGATTCAAATTCGAACTATTCGCACACCTCTAGACTGTGACAACTGCCGAAATTTCGTCGCACAGAATAGCTCGTCGGAAACGGGCGGCGAAATTGGCTCAGGGCGGAGAGGGAAGAGCAATTAATAAAAGACGGATTTCGTATAATAGCTTTAAAGAATTAGTTTATTTAATACTCCTTCGGAGTGCATGGATCTATACAATTTCGGTACGCACGGACGGACGTTATGTACAAGTATTTACATGTTTGTGCGCGCGCAGCGAGTAGTGCCCATCGGCTGTGCACGTGTCAGCGCGTGACGTCGGTGGGCGCGCGCGGCGAGCGCGGTAGGCGGGGAGGCGGCGCGGCGCGCGAGACGAGTGTCCCCGATGAGCACGGGGCGCGGTGAAGGGAGCGCGCGGTTCGGGTTGTTTCCGAGAATCGGTGTTTCCCCGTCTGGCTAGAGGATCCGTCGCTGAGGTGTTTCTCAGCGGGGAGTGAGAACTCTCTCAATCCCCTGAATTTGACGGCGCTGGAGGAAGGAGTCGGAGACGGTCTGCCGAAATATATACTTTCACTTGGCTGAGGCCGAGAACCCTCTCGACCCCGGTACTGACTGTCCCGAGGAAGGATCTGGAGCAGATCTGCCTGAGAACTCTAGGCGGAGGCCGAGAACTCTCGACCCCGGTTTTTGAGCTGCTCGCGGTAATGGTGCGGAAGGTCTTCTGGCGGACTGGCGGGTAGCAAGTCGAGCGAGAAGTGTCTTCGTAGGAAATTTTCCCGGCTTTTATACCCGCTCGGGCGCACGTTCGGACTTTTCCGCGTCTTGTCGGTAATCTTCGGGGGAGTTTGTAAAAAGGGAGTGCTCGGCGGGGTGAGTTTCGGAAGTGTCTCGCTGGGTGGCGCAAAAGATAAATTAGGCGCACCGCGCCCGGTTTCTGCTGGGGTTCTGATGCAGGAACGATGCGTTTTCTAAGGAGGTGCATCGTTACAAGACTAATAATCCATGTGGGTTCCTATGTGAAAATCCATGTGAGTTACTATATATTATTTTAACAAAAAATAATTTATTTTATAAATAATTACATATTATTATTTGTAGAATTTAATTTGTTTTGCATATTTTCTATTATTGTTAATTACAATTTATACGTAGACTTATAATTTTTTAAAACACTAAGATATTCAAATTCGAACCTGAGATTTCAACAACTTCAGACTTATACACTAACGCTGAGCTAATACTTTGTACAAAGGAATTATTCTTTCCATTATATGTATAGATGCCAGAATAAAGTATAAAATATTTCGTAAACTATTGATTTTTCGATAATTCCACCGAATTGTTTTTATATGCAGAATAATTATAGGAATTATATTAAAGTAAAAAATTCATTTAATTTTATTTAAAAACGTAAATGTGACTCATATTTTTTTAGCGCCTCTATTTAGAAAAAAAAACATAATCCACTCTGTATAATATATAGGTATATATATACATATACAGGATGGACCATTTTAATCCATCCATTCGAATATCTTGAAAATCAAGCCCGAGAGAGAAAAATTTTTCAGACAAAAGTTGTTTGGTTTCGAAGGGACCATAAGATGTTACCATTGGTTTGATTTTGAAGAATTATTTGAAAGTCACATGAAAGTCACCTCAATTTTTTTAAATAGCATCCCCTATTTTTTATTACATATTCTTGTAGCTGACCTTGATAGCTTTCCAAAACACTATAATGAATTCTTTCTTCATTGAATACTTTTCGAGTTATAAAGCTCCAAAGTTGCAATTTGAAAAAATTCAAAATGTATCTCGTAAAGTATTCACTTTCCGTCTTATCTTACACGATTCAACTAGTCAAGGCAAGAATTGGACATGATCCAACCGGTCAAGGCAAGATCTGGACATAATCCGACCGGCCAAGGCAAGATCTGGACATGATCCAACCGGTCAAGGCAAGATCTGGACATGATCCAACCAGTGAAGGTAAGATCCGAGTATGATCCAGCCAGTAAAGGCAAGATCTGGACATGATCCAGCCAGTCAAGGCAAGATCTGGACATGATCCAACCGGTA
>NW_012026996.1:18378-18716 GCF_000956235.1 Wasmannia auropunctata
GGCGCATGCTCATAAACCACATTTTTAATATACCCCCATAAATAAAATCAAGTGAAGTCAGATCAGATGATCGTGGAGGTCACGCGATGGCCCCTCGTCGCCCAATCCATCTGCCATTGTATTCTCGATCTAGATAAGCTCTCACTATTGCCGCATAATGAGGTGGCGCTCCGTCCATTTGTATCCACATTCTTTGATGTGTATGAAAATTAACGTCTTCAAGCAATTGTGATAAATGATCCCTGAGAAGTTCCAAAAAATTTACACTATTAACATTTCCTTAAAAAAAATAAGGACCAATCAAGAAACCATTTATAATACAGATCGGAAGAGCACAC
>NW_012026996.1:18736-23226 GCF_000956235.1 Wasmannia auropunctata
TTATGTCTATTCAATTCACCATTATTTTTGAACGTCGATTCATCAGAGAACATAACATAATAGAAGAAATTCGGATCAGCTCGGATCATCTGTTGTGCCCATTGACAAAATTGTACACGCAACGGCATATCTGCTTGAGTAAGAACTTGTATTAACGTGATATGGTAAGGATGGTACTTCATTTTCTTCAAAATTCTCAAGATCGTTGTTCTCGAGATACCAATTTCTCTAGCCATAATACGACTACTTGTATGAGGATTAAGATGAATGAATGCCAAGATAACGTGCACACGCACATTATCTTTATCATACTCATGATGTGCTCTTTGATGTCCTAAATGGCCTTGGCGAGCTCTTAGTTCGAGGTCCCGGATTGTAGTATGATTCGGATGTTGTTCTCTTTCGGGGTAACGAGTCCGGTAAACTCGCGAAGCTTCATGATAATTTAATTGACATTCTCCGAGAACAACAATCTCTGCGGGACGATAATCAGCCATGGGTATTGTCGGCAGACGTAAGCCTCTGATTGTGAGTAATAAAGTTTAATACTCCGATCAACAGCGGAAGGGATTTCCGCAATTACAGCAGTAAAGTCTATTCGTTTCTGTCTGCTTTCTGTACGTAATTACATTTCACTAACATCTGTCCGCAATTACGCATAGGAATCCTGTCTGTTCCTATCCGCATCCTGTACGCCACGAATTGCGATTCAACAACATCCATACGATCGAATAATTTTCAATTTTTTTAAATTGCAACTTTGGAGCTTTATAACTCAAAAAGTATTCAATGAAGAAACATTTGATTATAGTGTTTTGGAAAGCTCTCGAGGTCAGCTACAAGAATATGTAATAAAAAATAGGGGATGCCATTTAAAAAAATTGAGGTGACTTTCATGTGACTTTCAAATAATTCTTCAAGGGCAAACCAATGGTACCATCTTATGGTCCCTTCGAAACCAAACAACTTTTGTCTAAAAAATTTTTCTTTCCTGGGCTTGATTTTCGAGATATTCGACTGGATGGATTAAAATGGTCCACCCTGTATATATAAATTTATGTACGTACACATATATTTTATATATATAATTTTTAATTAAAAAATTAATTTTGATTCTATTTACAAACACGTAAAAAATACGTTTCTTAAATTATTATTTTAAAAACGTTTCTTATTGGTGTACATTAAAACGTTTTTTATTGATGCTAACGGTTACAAAACATTAGATACGTTTAAGAAATACATAACAAACGAACATGTGCTATCTAGCACACGTTGACAGCTCCAGACGCCGTATTGGAAGAAGAGGTAAAGGAGATTTAAATTTCTTAATTTTTTTTATTCTCAGCATAATTTCTACCAGCCGGAATTACATTGATGCCTATACTTTAATCGTGGAGAAGGATTTTTAAATCTGTTGCCTTTAATTATGTTTATTTTATCATGAAAAATAATCACGTTCGGTCGATAAATCAGATAACCTTAGAATCGTTTTAATCATTAAACAAAATAATCTTTAATGTTTTTTTTAATTACCATATCATTATCATTTATCTTCTTACCATGAACTTGACGTTTAAAAATAAAATCATCACACTGTCTTGAATCCAGATTAATAATATCATTAACAAAATTTGTATATGACGTATCGTTGTTTGAAGAATTGCAAATTAATTTGCTTCTCATCTTCCTTCTTATTGTTGCAGTAAACTTGTTCTTTTGTTAAGACATTATATTGCTCCAAGTGTTCTAGAGCAACAATATTGTTAACATATTCAAATGATGTATTTATATATTTGAAAAATCTCTATTTTTTCTTTCATTGTTATTTTTTGTAATGTTGTGATCAATTTGTTTTTCAACACTAATGACGTCATTAAACTATTCTGAATCACATTTATTTCTAATAAAATGCTTATAAGACGCATCAATGTTTAACAAACCGCTTTTCTGTAACGATAATTCTTCATCAATATTTTGAATACAGCTTTTTTTTATAAGTTGTTTTTCGAGAAAATTTGAAGAAAATTTTTCTGTTTCATCAAAATTGCTAATCAATTTTCTAGAAGATGCACTTAAACATCTGTATTTATTTTTTTCTCCGTGAATATTCTGTTCTTCATTTTCTACACTTACAATTTGTTCTTTAATAATTGAAGCATCATCATGTTTTATTAAATTGTTTCTATCATCAATAGAATTTTTAAAAGATGGATGTGAGGAAAATATATTTTCATTTTCTCTGATACTATTATTATTTGTAGAAATTATTTCGATAATATCATTTTTAATACATTCTTTTGGACTTCCATCATTGCTAATTATATCTTGTGATAGATTGCTTCCTACAGAATTAGTGTTCTCAATATCCTTCAACATATTCTTCATAAATAGCTCCCCACATTTGCTCTCTAAACTTCCTTCGCAAAAATCTGATTCTGGCGGAAGATCGTAAACTGGAGAGACCAGTGAACAAAAATCGTTAGAATAAAATTCGTCTTGTTTGGCGAGACGATGTGATAAAGATTTTCTCAGAGTTTTTTCATTCTCAATCTTGATGTTATCGTGCTGTTTCATTTGAGAGTTATTATTTTCCCAACTAAGAAAATCATACTTTAATTGTTGTCCAAAAATTAAATTTCTGTTTAAGTGATCTAGAGATTCAACAGGATACTTGGGAATTTGTTGCAAAGACTTTTGGCTTCTCTTCAATATTCTGTCATTCTTTATTTTGCTAATTGCATTGTCTTCAGATCTTTTATCTTCTGTCATGACCAAATAATCAGTAAGATTTCTGTGACGCTTCTTTGAAGAGTTGTGCTCAATTAAGAAAGGATCACTCTTTCGAATTTTCTTATCTTGATTTATTGATACAATTGAATTGTTATTCCTGTTTTTTATGGATTCTTTAAAAGATCTTTTATCATTTATTGTTAAAAGACCATCACTCAAACTTCTATTAAATTTTTTTTTAAAACTTTGTTCTTTTTTCATAAAAATTTTTTTCTCTGTATTCTTTTGATTTTGATTTACTATTACTACATGACACTTTTTATTATGCAATCTTTTTTTTTCACGGCATGTTTTTTTTTTTGCGAACTCATTACTTTTCTTATATTCCTTTTTAGGTTTATATACAGCATGCTTAATCAAATTTCTAATGTTGTTAGAGTTTTCTTTAACTTTTATAAAAGCAAGTTGTTCTTCGTAAATATGATGATTCTTCAAGATGTCTTTGTCTCTTTTACATAATTTGACTAATTTTCTTTCTAAAGCTTCTTCTTCCTTTTTAAAGATGGCTCCCTGACAGTTTTTCAAATTATCAACATTTTTTTCATTTAACCAAATCATGTTTCTTTTTAAAAAGTCGCTATTTGTCTCTTCGTGTATAATTTCTTGACTATTTTTCAAAATATCAGCTTTTTCTTCTTCTAGTCTAATCATTTCTGATAAATCTTCTGCCTCTTTAAAAAAAAAGTTCTGATTGTCCTTAAAAATTTTGTTTTTGTCTTTGTCAAATCTAATTAAAATTGTTTGCATTGAAACATCTTTTTTATTTCCTTCAAAAATTTCTTGATTATCCTCTTTATTTTCTTTATTAATAATATCTTTTTTCAAAGTTCTTTGCATTAAAATGTCTTTTCTTTCTTCAGAAAATATGTCTTGATTATAAATTAAAAGTTTACTTTTTACATCATTTATTTTAATTGGATTCCTTTTTGAGATGTTTTTTTCTTTTTTAAAGATAATCTCTTTACTGTTTTTTACAATTTCTCTACTTACCATTTCAGGTAATTGTTGCAGTTTTTCATTTTTCATTACTTGAATAGCATCAAAATTAAACATTTTTGATTGATCAATACTTGCAATTTGAGACTTTTCTGAAGTACAATTTGAACATTTACAGATATTTTGCCAATAATATTCGTTTTTTATACTGTTATGGTCCTTTATACAGTCTAAGGGCGTCAGAGACAATTGAAGACACTGATGATTGGTCGGACAATTGCATTCACATTCTCTTCTTATTAAACAATCCTCATCGATTAGAATACCTGAAATGCAATCTGTCATTTAGGGATTCTTTAAATTTAATCAATGGTTAAGATTTATGGCCAGTTAATATTGTTATTGTTATATTTAACCTCATCATGCTGAAGATAGTTTCCCAAAAGCCATGAAAAATAAAGCATAAATCCAATAATTCATATATATATGTATATACATATACATTTATTCAATAAAAAAACAAGAATATTAACCCATAAAGGCTATGCCTCTTTTGAACATCCGTAAAGAACACCTGAGTGCGAATTCGCACCAGCGTTTTTAAAGTTTTACATCTTCTTTAAAAATAAAAAGCAAAATTAAAGCAAAACGTGTGTTTTCCAATGTAATATTTTCTGACCAATCGATTGGTAATAAATTAAATTTTTGATAAAAGAACGTAATTGTTTTCAAAACTGCGTGTAGATCGGAAGAGCACACGT
>NW_012026996.1:23246-33792 GCF_000956235.1 Wasmannia auropunctata
CTTGCCAGCCCGCTCAGAGATGTGTATAAGAGACAGGTTGTATTTTAAGTAAAAAAATAGTTTTAATTGAATAAAATATAAATAAATTTTTTTTGGTAGTAAAAAATTTGAGTTTTTTTGCATCCAAACAAAACTTCAATATGCCTCAAGCAATGACTAAAGCGCAAATGATCCTCGGAATATTTCTACTTTAAACAATAGAGTACAAACATAATTCACGTAGTGGGGAAAAACTGCCAAATTCATTTGTTCTTAAATGCCCATCAGTTGAAAATTTTGTAGGTGCGAATTCGCACTGAGGTGTCTTTTACGGGTTAAAATGGACAGATTTTTTTATATTATTATATGTTGAATTCTGTCTTGTAATACTTTATTTTGTATTTTCTGCATTAAAAACCAAAATATATGTATCATTAATAAATTAACTTGGAAAGTTTTTTATACACCCAAAAAAGTACCAAAAGGAACAAGATTATTATGGATATAAGTTTGCAATTCAATATTTTTTATTTTGTTTAAATAATACATACAGACGCATTAAAAATTGAGATTAAAATACTATAATCGATAAAATAAAGTAATACTGAATTGCACTATAATTACAATTACCATTCATGATTAATTTAATAACATTTTGTATTCCATATCCTTTTCTTAGTCTTTATTTTTATAGCAGTTCATGCGAGTTTATAAAAATATCGGATTTTAAAATATTTGTTAAAATAACTCATCTTTTCGCTCTTGGGCAATTTTTATAGCAATAACTTTGTGATTATATTTTATATGATAAAAACCGATAAATCACCAACGGTAATATTATAATTAGAGATTCAAGAAACTAATATCAAATTTTAATATGCACTAGCAATCTTTGTTTTTTTATCCTCATTGAATTTTAATTTAAATAATAATATGCGAATATTAAAATAAATAACATTATATATAATAATAAATAAATACTTATATACAATTTCAATACAATCTCAATTTACAATGCATTGTCTGGCACAGGATTTAAATAGAGTATAGACGATCACAACCAAGCACAATAAAAATTACAAAAGATTTGAATAGTTTGTTTCCTAAACTGTAAATATAATTATAGAGTTTTATAAATATGTCCATTATTCCTTAGTTATCTAATTTATCGCATCAATTATTTAATACAATCGATATGTGATTTATTTCTTCGGAACTTCTTATCGGCATTTTATACCAAATCTTAAAACAACTTTAATCTTTCAAATAGCGTATACTATCAAAATTATTTTAATTGATTGATTTAATTTATTGCTAATTTTTCTCCAGTTATCCAATATAATTAAAATACAGCTTATCCCTTCTTTACAAAATACGAAAAAAATTATCTAAATCTTTGTAGGATAAGGGATATTATAATATTTCTATATCAATCTCTTTTTTTATCTATTCTTATTCTTCTTTTTCTTCTTTATTTCATTTTAACTGTTTCCAGCCTAAATAAATTACACTCCAGGACAATCGTCAATAGACGGAATGTCAATATGCAGTTTGGATGGTTTCTGAGAAGAGCGATCTTGATGGATGAGAAAACCTGTGCTGTCGGCTTGAGGGAGCATGTTGAGCACGATCGGAGCACTCTTCGGCTCGCTAGGGATTTTCCTCAGGCTTCCATCTGTGGTACAACCAGTACCAGATGGTCAGACAAAGATAATAATGAACAATATGTGAAACTAAAGAATTAGAATTAGCAACAGGCTGGAATTTGCTTAGGGTTTGTTCTAACAATAAGCGTTAATATGCCAGCTGACAATTTAGCACATTTAATAACCCTTACAATCATGACATTTGGAAGCTTTAAACAAGAAAATTAATAACATGTAATAATATTAATTTTTTCACCCGCAGGATTAGTTTTTTTTCCATCAAAACTAAATAGATTTGAAAACATCTATATGTATGTACATGTGCGTGTGTATGTATATGTGTGTGTGTGTGACAAAATAAGATTTGAAATCTGATTATGGATAGATTCATTAAGTCCAAAGATTTAAATTTGACTATCAGTTTTAAGGAAATACAAATTCTTCGATATTAATTTCTAGAGATAATTATAAACAAACAATGCGTTACATCAATTTATAACATTATAACGCTGAACAAATCAAATTATCAAATAAAATATAGAAAAATTCTCATATGTAAAACAAATATATTGATTGTTGGATACATATGTTTGATTAATTATAAAGAGACAGGTATTGATTGTAACATAAATAGATATAAATGTAGATAAGATTTGTTGTTATCAGTATTTTATATCTCGATAATGGAGAATTTGATCTATATTGATGTAATATTTTGGAAGAAATAAACCCTAGAATTCGTTAATGAAATATTTGCACGTCCTCTTAAATATGCCGTTGTACTAACTCTTGGTTTTAACTCTAATATGAATATAATTTTATAAAATTTTTTATAAAACTAATTTTTCAGCATTTTATGCAACAAATCAACAATTGAATAATTACAATTGTAGGAAATGTAAATATTTTTAAATAAATTCGAAGAAATTGAAATGAATTTAGTGTTATTTTGCGTATACTTTGTGTTTATTTAATAAACCAAGAGTTTAGAAAATCATTTAGATAGTTTATATGAAAAACTACATGATTACATACCAGTTCCATGACGAAGATCATCTTGCGCCTTATAAAATTCTTCAAGCTCTTTGCCAGAGCATAACGGAGTGTCAACCTGAGTAGTACTGTTAAACAGTGAATAGTCTACTTCGTAACCTTGTCGTTCCTTTGAATAGTTTACCATGGGATCGAAACGATGACCCCATAGAATCTCCTGCGGAAGATAACTGGACCTAGCCTGAGTGGTTTGTCCAGTAGATTCAATAGTACCTTCTAAGATTAGAACAATTTCGAAACGTTCAGTTAACATATCTTCGGCTGACATATTAAAAAAGGGCGAGGACTCATTGATCCGATGGATAATAGTGGCTGGCCAGATGAAGAATAGATTGCCGTTTTCACCGTCGGTACCTACCACCAGTTCGTGCTGGTGTTGAGATAGAATTTCACCCTCTTTGGTCGTCTTACTGCGAATCATTTGTGCGCGTACACTCGCGCCAATTATATGACTTTTTCTCATATCGCCCACTCGAAACATGAGACAAAGCTCACCATCTCGTTGACAAATTACGGCATTTCGTGAAAATAATAAAGTCTGGGTACGTTGTTTTGGCCTGGTCATTTTAGCGAATACAATGCCCACCTGTAATTAATTGTTTTTAATAATTAAATTTAATTTTTCACAATCCGACATTTTATGTGCAAAAACTGTACATTCTTCGAATAGAGTGCGATCAAAATCTCCATTTTGAAGCTTTTAACTAACTAATAAAAAAAAGAATTTTAGTATTTAATTGACCAATCAAATAATATAAATGCTTGGAAGTATTTGCAGTAGTTAGTTAACAATCATACTCACCATGAAAGCTTGAATCATGACACCAGCAATACTCTGAAGACACATAATAAATATGGCCTCGGGGCATTCTTCAGACGTAGAGCGACTACCATATCCAATGGTATGCTGGGTTTCAATACTAAAGAGAAAACAACTGGTAAAACTGAAAATATTGTAAACACACGGCGTCCAATTGTTCTCCACTTGAAAAGGTGGCAAATGGTGCTCTTCAAAGTCACCGTGGGTGAAGGCTATCAGCCACCAAATCACCGCAAAACCCAACCAAGATAGAAGGAAACTTAAAATGAAGCACAATAGCGTCCAACGCCATTGTGTGTCCACCAGAGTTGTGAAGATGTCTTGTAGAAAACGTAGCGATCGTCGGGAAATGCGTGATTGCAATACATTGCAATCGCCATTTTTCAGGACGGCGCGACGACGCAACTTCCGCGTCGGTCCAGCCCGGTATCGACTCCTGAAATATGGATATACGATTTCGTTCAAATATATTGAAGTAAATTATTTCTCTAATAATTTATGTAATTTTTATATGTTAAAAGATCATTAAGTAAACACTTGGCGTGCCTGGATTGCATTAATTAATAAAATGTGTAATATATAAAATGCGGGCACGTAAAGTTTTTGCTTCACTATGATCTCATTGGTCACTTTAAGCCTGTTTTATGAAACTTAAAATTATTTGGAAAGACAATGGCATTAAACTTTTGCTACATATACTTTTGGATGGTTTAAACGGTTTATTAAAAAAATATTTTTATTTTTACGTCTAATCAAATACTAGGCAACTTGTGTAATCTCATATTTGTTTTTGGACAACTTTTATTTGTTAAAATAATATTTTTGGTTCAAGAAAGATGTAACGTACAATACTTTTTTATATACTTGGCGTAAACTTTTTCTTTTTTTAATTAGAACATATTAAAACTGTTATTAGAATATATTGTTGCAAAGTAGATTAAATATATACTGTTAGATATTAAAATTATATTACCAAGGAAGATATTAAAATGAAATTTATGTGATATATTATTTATAATATATGAGGTGTTTAGAAATATAACTTGGTATTCTTATTAGAAAATACCGTTTTTATTTCTATTTGGATATAAACGTATGTAAAGGAGTGTCGTGTTTCTGCAAACGCAAGTTTATTTACGGATCTTTATTAATTTCTCTCATTAATTATTGAAAAAATCGCACAGAACTTTTCTATTCACAGAAAGTTTAATCTATCTGCAATGCATAAGAGGGCTGTGTCAATAATTATCAGAACCCAGCATACATATTTTACACACGCACACACACACGCACACACGCACACACGCGCGCACGCGCGCACGCGCGCACGCGCACACGCGCACACGCGCACACGCGCACACGCGCACAGAGAGAGAGAGAGAGAGAGAGAGAGAGAGAGNGAGAGAGAGAGAGAGAGAGACGNGAGAGAGAGAGAGAGAGAGAGAGAGAGAGAGAGAGAGAGAGAGAGAGAGAGAGACATAAAATTCAAAATAAATTTCGAATAAACGTTGGATAATAGTTTTGAAATACAAAAGAAATTATGAAAAATACTTCAGGCTAACACTAAAATCCTCAACTTGTTTATTTGTTTAATAATAACAATTAAATTGTATTTTCAGTTAACATTTTAATGTATATTTCTATTTGTTTCTGTCTGTACTCACCACGGATCTCTGTGCATTGTTCGTCATCATTCTTGCACTTTGACATAATAAATTCAAAGCGTTATAAAATGTTTTGTGATAAAAACTCTGATATGTTTCGTAATCGTATTATTATTCACAAATGTACTTCGTCCAACATATTTTCTAATTATAACTAAATATATCATCACAGAGACTCTAGATTTCTAGATTTCTAGAAACTTATATATTAATCTTGATATAATGAACCATTTATATAAATGATTTTAATACAAATATAAAATGAATTATTTATATGTACCTATTAATTGTTTCACTATAAATATTTAAATCTTGATATAACATCATAACTTTCTATTCCTTCATATTCATGAATTAGATACTTATAATGCATTAATAGTGGTACAATAGGTATTAAACAGAATGTCTGGAAATTTACTGTTTATAGTTGTTTATACAAAATATCACTGTTAGCAATTCGACACTGCAGAGAAGACTCTCTCGGGGAACTTGATCTCTCTTTACTGACATATACTAATAGGAAGTCCCCATTTTAACTTTGAACGATAACTACGCAGCTGTTATCTACCAATTTACTTATTGCCACGCATTAATCACTTCCGCCGTCTCCTCCGGGTCAATGATACTTTCTGTTTAACTGATTGTATATAAATTATTTTTGATATTTATATTTCTTTCATGAAATTAATAAATTTTGTTGGAATTATTATGAGTATTATTTTTAATATATGTATAACGATGATTAATCTGAAATTATACGGCAATACAAAAGGCATAATTACGAAAATAAATCATTAATTTATTGATGATTAATTTGGAATTAGCCAACAATACAAAAATATATAATTATTTTATTCAGTCTTTCATTTTAAAACTGCGCGCGCGCGCGCACGCACAAAGAAAAGTATAAATTTCTGCAAAAAATACCTTAACAATTTTTAAAAATGATATATTTTGAACAGTACAATGTATAGGATTCGCAATTTTAACCAAAAATTTATAAATATGAACGGTGAGTACGAGTTGACGTGGTAATTGGTGCGCAAAAATGACTTGACAGCAATTGATTGACAAGAACGAAATTTTAATTATCTTTGAACATTTTGACTCTTTCTTGAAATCATTTTTAGTAAATGATAAAAAATAAGATATTCAACCGAATAATACAATTATATTTTGAAATACTTATTTGTTTAAAATACTTGTAAAAATTATTGTATAAAATCCAAATTTATATTATGTTCATGTAGAGTTATCTGGAATAATGTAAAATTATCTGGTAATTTACGGGATGAAATTACACTTTAATATCTCATTTTAATATGTTATCCTTTATGAGCGATTTATCTGTGTGACCTCGAACGATCTATCATTAAGATACCGTTGTGGATCTCTGTCTCTTATCGAGCATCACAAGATGTTGATAAGAATAGCAGTTGAACAATAGACAAATATTAGCCATTTCTGGAATGTTTTGCAAAATTTGAAATTCTTTATGAGCCAAAGTCAGACATTATTATTATATGATATTAATAAAGAACAAGCAAATGTTAGCAAATTCTATGCATAATGTGTTCATGTATAAGTATATATAATGTTTATTAAAATAAAAGCAGCCATTGCAGCATAGTAAATAAGATGCAAAATGGAACTTAAAATAAAGAATTTAAATAAAGAAATTCAGATGAATACTATCAGCCAAATCGTATAAACGTATTGTTGAAGAACACTTAGATAACAGCCAAAACTCATACTATGTAATTATAATTATATAATTATATAACACTTCAAAGATTTTATCGCATAAATATTGTGCTTATCTGTACTTGAATATTTATATTTATATATTTTTTAAGTATTTTCTGTAAACAAGAACCACTCTCTATTTTATTTATTTTGGTATTTGAAAGGAAAAATTTAGAGTTGTTTAATATTATATACGTGTATATATTCATTTTTATATATGTACATATTCATAATGTAATTTAATATTTATAACAATTAAATTATAAATTTGTGTTTGTGCTTTTTATAAAAGTTATTTTTTACGTAAAGATCAAATTCCTTTTTCTATTTTATCATATATAAATTAATTAAACGTGTATAACACTACTCTTTGATAATAATTTTTTATTAGAATTTTTATTACGATAAAATTCTTTTTAGTCTGTTATAAAAGAAACCGATGTTATCTTATGCTTCGTCATCATCACGTTGTCGTGAAGAATGCAATGATTATATATTTTTTCACGCACCGTGCAATAATGATTATGAAAAATATTTATAGCGGTTTTTTAGTAAACAAGATTTTTTATTTATAGATGAATACAAATATCTATTTACAAACATGTACAAAAAGAACTTCTTATTTATCATGAAAGTTACTATAAACATTACCTTAAGAAGGGTTTATGGATAAAGTCTGCAACTTTTAATTATTTTGTAAAAAAGTTAATACTATATTTATAAAGATTTATTTACATTATTAATTTATTTTTATTAGAATTACTCGTATAGTATTTTGTTCCTAAATTTGCTTTGAGTCCTTATTATTTTCTTTATTTTCTGCTTGTTACAATAATATAATGTTATGGTAGAGAAAATTGTCATAAATATCTTAATCTTAATATAAACATATAAATTTTCAGGACAAAATAGTTTAAATTACTAAAAAAATATCTTAAAATATGTCCCAATTTATTTACATATAGAGTGTTCTATTATAATTCTTATAAACAGATTAAAAAGAAACATCACATTCAAGAGAGAAAAAGAAAATGATTAAAAAGACATATATTATTTTAATTATTTATAAGAAGCAAATGTTGATTTTTTCTGTACCAATGAATGGCTTTCCAAACTTGTAATTTATGTTACAGTTTTCCATTTTTAAAAGAAATATAAATCTTATGTTCCAACATATTTAAAAAGCGATGTCGAAATGTGTTAATTATCATGCCATATACATAATATATTCATGGCAAAAAAATTGCATTGTATAAACGGTTTAGCAATTGCATTAATAACCTAATAACATTGCTGTTCGTAATACTTTCATTACAAGTTTTAATTTTGTAATTAACAATATAAAATTAGAAAAAAATCTGTATATTTTTCAGATAATAATAATGAAAAAAAATCCAAACGTGTTTCATTCGTTTTACCTGTATTTTAAGGAAGAATACGGATTCTTTGTCACTTGCACAATCATCGGCGTTGTTGGCGTAATCGGTGGTATTAGTTTTTGTTCTTCTCCGTAATCCAGCGATGGAGATTTGTCACCCATCTTTAATACATTGCCATTTATCCCGTTCATGACTCACTATACTGTACAATGTTAGTCTCAGTACCGAATAACTTCTTTAATAGTGAAGCAACTATAAATGTAGTCTGTTTAAAGTGTTTAGAATAAACATTTCTATGCAGTATTCAACATTTATGTTCTTGTATATTCTTGTATTAAGTATATTTATCTTATAAAAAATTCGGGGTTCTTAAAAAGTTCCATCCTTCACTTTTGATCGTTATTTCTTCAATTAATTTTAATCTACAATATTCTAATGTTTTAAAATTCGTTTTGCATATTTCCTTTTATCAAATTTCTTTGTTTCCACAAAGATATTCAAAATAGTTTATAATAGATACTCATTTTTTATTGTTGATTGTTGCAAATTTTCATTTCAAAAACGTTTTAAATAGTTTTTTAACGTAAAGAACACATATGCAGTTGTTGATGAATATATCTTCAGTTCATGTGTGCTTCCTTTTTCTTTAAATTTCTTTTTTATGTATATTTATGGTATTCTAAAGTTGTAAAAATGTTTTTAAAAATTTCACAGATTTCTCTTCTTCAATCAGTTTTAATTTGGATACAGACGCTTAGAATTGACAATGAGATCTTTAACATTCTTCTATTGAATTTTTTCTCTTCACTGAAATATAAACTTTCCATGTAATTATTCTTCACTTTTAATCTTTATAAATCGTGATTCTTTACTTCAACTATAAAGTCAGTGTTTTTTAATTAGTCTTTTAATTTGCACTTATTGATAATAAATCTTCTTAGACAATTCGATCAATTGGGTGACGCGCGTTTCGATTGACAAAGATGGATGTGATGGAATGTCTACCATTGGAAGATAAACTGCCGCGAGTGGTCATCTGCGATCTTATATATATAGCACATACTGACCATCTAGCACTATTTATCGGTCGCTAACAAAACGTTATTTGTTCTTCCTATTCTTGCGCAGAAAAGGTGATTCGACTCGCGTCGATTACGTCATTCACGATGAACAGATGGGTTTTTGCTTTCGGCAAATTTGACTTTCTAACAAAGTCTTAATATAGTAATCACATAATTATTATCATTTATTCTATTATATTCAAAATAAATAATACCGCTCTTATAAATATTTTCTAATAATTAAATATTTATGTCATGTGAAAATGACATAATTTTCTATAAAAGTCTGTTTTAATTATTTTGCAGTTTTTGATGTTAGAGTTTGAAAATCGATTTATGGAAAAACAATATCATAAGAAAAAGTAAAAACTGATATAATAACGTTTTATAATATCTAAATAGAATATGATGTTATAGAAACACACGACATTTGTTTGAAGTATTTAACTCACACTTAAAAAAATCTTATTAATAATATATCTGTATATTTTTAATTGCATATGCTGTAGTGTTTTTCACTTTTTCTTTTTCTTCTTGTAATATAATTAGTAGTCACATGATCAGTAATAGTCATATGATGTAGGTTGTCATACTATCCGTCACACAAGATATACAAGGTGGACTGAAATATCAATATACATGGTGATCAGAAATTATTAAGGATTTAAATATTAAAATGCATACAGTAATTAACAGTCGTTAACGTTGAAGATATTTTTTAATTTATAGTTTTCAATTATATCTATTTCGTCTTTTTAAAAAATACAGATTAAATAAATTATTATAAATATAAATTATATAAAAATTTGATAGTAAATTTACCATTTTGCAGCATTTAACGAAATTATTAATTTGGTGTTATTAATTTCATACTATTTACTAATTAAAACTTAAAAAAAATATTAATGATTATCGTAAAATTTAGAATTAAAACAAACGATCGAGACTGATGAAGAAAGATGAAAACAACTGCGCGATTCTCGTTCGACTGACTGACTGACGTCGCGTACTTCTTATCGGTGTCTTGGCATCTCGTTATCAGAATCTGACTGGCTGTTGAAATTGTGTTGATGTATGCAAAACTTGTCCAGACAAAATGTTATTTGTTGCTTCTTGGAGAAATATTACAAATTATTAAATTTCTTTTATATATATATATATATATATAATATATGTATAAAATATATATATATATATA
>NW_012026997.1:0-944 GCF_000956235.1 Wasmannia auropunctata
TGGAGATTTCTTCCTACCTTTGATTTTTCTGTCACGTAATTTGCTACTTGTTATCGAAATCCCTTTTTAATTTCTGCGGTCCTCATTACGCTATCTATTGCATTTCTTGTTTTTATTTTTTACGTATACATTGAAAATAATACAACATAGATTTTATTTGTTTAATTTGATATAATATTTTTTTTCGAGGTATATTTTTTTTAGTTTTTAATTCAATTACAATAAATATACTTGAAATAATATTTTGATTTCACTTCTTTTTGGTAATACTAAATTTTTAATTTATTAAATTAAATTTTTTAAAATCATGTATACGTTAATACAACTTGGATTTTGATTGTTTAATTTGATACAATAGTTTTTTTCGGGGTATATTAATTACAAAATAATTTTGCGTGATTGTTATATATTGAAGATAATGCCACTTAGGTTTTTTTATAATTTAACAACAGTTTTTTTTCGAAGTCATATTATAAATATATTTAAGATGATACAAAGGTCTCATTTTTTTCAATCTGATACAATTTTTTTCGAGGTTTATATTGCGAACACAGCCAAGTATTACGAATTCTACCCGCGAGTACGCGTAGTTCGCGAGTGTGGATTCCGATACGACCTTAATAAGTCCATAGTACGTCGGTTCAATTAGTACGGATCTTTGTCGGCCCGCGAAACAATAAGGGTTTAAGAAGACGAGCTGTACGGAACGGCATACAGCGTTGTCGAGTCTCTTGCGACTTCCGACGACGTGAAATCCCGAGCGTGAGAGCGTGTGTGTGTGCGTGAGTGTGGTGTGCGCAAAGATCTTTTATATATATCGAATAAATTTGTGAAAAGCAATCAGAGTGATTTGTGATAAGCGCCCACACATCATCCCACTACGTCCCGCTTAACGAGTCATAGTCACCACATTCCGGGGCGAGAATTCAAGGCGGCGGACCACA
>NW_012026997.1:12654-14813 GCF_000956235.1 Wasmannia auropunctata
ATTTCTGATAGGGCCCCTTTTAGGATTCCTTATCAGGACCTGATTTTACAATCTTAATAGGGATCTATTACTGCAATTTCTGTTAGTGCTTTAAACGACCCTGATCAGGACCTGATTTTCACCCTAATCAGGTTACTAACGGAAAATTGCGTTACACTTTTGTATAGGGCACTTATCATAATTTCTTATCAGGACCTGACTTTATATTAGGGATAACCTAATAGGGGCGTTATTACAGCCTAACTGAAATTCTGCTCGGATATATATTTACAGTGTGTGTGAATGTGTTTGAGTAATTTTTATTGGCCCTGAAAAAGTGCTTCAAAAGTAGTGGCGTAGACTAGAGTTTACGTGGGCACCACGATATTCGCGGTACCGTCTTTGTGTAGCGGAACTGTTTCTCCGTTGAAGGCGTCTGAATAGCCTTGTCGTAAGCGTATACCTCGCTTATCTGCGTCGACTTATCCTCGGTGCGGCGCGGCTCCTATAAACGGCGTCTGGCGATGATGGTGATATCGGCGCATCCTGTATGTTTACCTCTGGGGAGAGCCTGCCCAGCCTCTAACGGGGCGATGTAGGCCTCCGTACTTTCGGATCTCTGGTAGCTAGTGCGAGGCGCGGTAAGTGCCGCTTTCCCGTGATCGGCACAAACTTCCACTTCTTGGCAGGCGGCTCCTTGCTACTCGACGTGCTCCGTATCCGTTCCTTCAGCGAGATTGGCGGTCGTTGCTTCGGTGTTATTACTCGGCAGGGCCTGCTCACCTTCCTCGTAGGTACGGCTGAACCCGTGGCCAGGCCATTCGGAGTAACGGTTGTCGGCGGCAGCGTACTGATTGTAGCCTGATATTCGCCTCAAAAAGATTTCCAGTCGCTCTGGCAGTCGCTTCGCAAACTACGACGTATGGTCTGCGAGAAAAGCTGGTCTGCCGAATTCTCCGAAATTCGGCCTTTTTATTACTTGTGTAACCGTTTTTCACTTGCGCGAAAGTAATATTTTGTGGGCCTCCTGGTGGGCAATTGCGCCAATTGTTTCTTCCTTTTCCGGGACGCTCGCGAGAAAACGCTTCCCTGAGTACTCGCGAGAAAGCGCGCTGTATGTCGGGTAGCCGCTGTGTAGACGTTTTGCCGTAAAAAAATCGCGTCGCGCACGCGATTGTGTGGCGCAGTTATGCCGCCACATATATATTTGAAAAAACTGTTACTTTTTGCTGTATTTAATTAATTAATTAGTTATATTAAATTGAAAAATAAAATTATATAGTAAAGAAAAATTTCATACATATAATATATGTAATATAAATCTAAAAAAATCATGGCAACTAAAAATAATATCTCTCGTCATATACTTTGTCAATTTTTTTAAAACGCTTAATGTGGAAAACACTTTTTTAGAACAGTAACTTCAGAATTAGATTTGTAATTAATATTGCCCGTAATAATAATGAAAGAAAATTACAATGTAAATTTTTGAAGAATTTATGTTTCTTTGCAGTATTACAAACTTTTGTATTTATGAGCATTTTTGCTTGTAATAACCTGGTATAATAAAAAAGATCACGAAATAAAATGAAAAAATTCCGCTTGATACAATAATAACGCAAAAAATAGTAGGCCAAAGACGAGCAAATAAATCTAATAGATGTTCAATAAATTATTTATTCATGCAATGTGAGGGGAACGTTCGCTTGTTATCGTGGTTGTGAGAGAGCGACTGCTCTTACCAGCGGTAATCTTCCTTCTATGCGTCGCTGTTATGGTGCTTGTTTTACGCTCGATATTTACGCTCGCTTGAGAGTGGTGACCGCCAGAAATTATGCCACGTCTTTCTTTTTGCTATTTACAGTAGTGTATTTATAGATGAATTATTTACAGCATATATTGAATAGAATTTATTACTTCAGCATTTTACATATGCCAAGAAGGGACTTGGTTTACGAAAGTTCTTAACCACATTCATTCATCCATACCTTAACCTAACCTAACCTAACCTATACCATTAACCTAGTCTGTCTCTTTTCGACCCTTACGTCTATCCTACAAATAAATACTGCTTCTCTCTTAACTTAGCCTTACACCTAATTACAATTATAAATACATTGGTACACTTAACCGTTACATTTACATCACAGACTTTTACATCACAGTCTTTTTACAGCCTT
>NW_012026998.1:0-472 GCF_000956235.1 Wasmannia auropunctata
TATGAGCAGGTGAAACGTACAGGAGACACAATTTTAACTGGAGAGACAACTGTAAAAAACATTCGACCTATCAAGAAGAAACTCACTGCTTCCAACATTGAATTTTTAAAATCTTTGGGTTTTACCGTGCATAGTATCTGAGATGGCTAATATCCTAAACATTGGAGGGGAACCAGTCTTTGACGACAGCATCGTCAAGATTGATACTCACACGTACAATCCATATGCTAATACTGCGTTTGGACACAGCGATGAAATACGAATACCCATACAACAGCAGGATTTATACACATTACCATGTGAAAGTTTTCTCTACGTTGAAGGAAAAATGTCGATAAAGGAAAAGAAGGAAGGGTCGGTGACAACGCTTGCAAAGAATTGCGTAACGTTCATGTTTGATGAAATTCGATACGAACTCAACGGTGTGGAGATTGATCGCAACAGAAACGTTGGAATTACCACTACTATCAAG
>NW_012026998.1:8150-8924 GCF_000956235.1 Wasmannia auropunctata
CTCCAACTCGAACTCGATGACGACGCAAAGAAGCTTCTCACGATCAACACATACTGCGGCCTCTTCACAGTCAATCGCCTGCAACCAGGAGTGAAGACGGCACCTGGTAGCTTTCAACAATTGATGGACACTATGCTTGGCGGTCTTGATGGAACCTTCGCCTACCTCGACGACGTCATCGTCAGCGGAACCGATTCCAGAAACCACGATGAACAACTCAACGAAACACTCAGCCGCATTCAAGACTACGGTCTCAAGATTCGCATTGAGAAGTGTTCATTCGCTCGCACATCAATCCCCTCCTGTGGACACATTGTTGACGCAAAAGGCATCCGTCCAGATCCTGAGAACATTAAGACCATCAAAAATATTCCACGGCCAACAGATGTCCACTCAACATGAGTTTTCCTCGGCGCAATTAACTACTACGCAAAGTTCATCGCCGATATGAAGGACTTACGAGGCCCACTCAGTAGGAGAGATAGGCCGGTTCTAACCCAGGAGCTCCGAGGGGGGAGCGGGGCCGGGGGGAATTTGCGGGGGGGAATGACGTCACAGGGGGGTAACCGCCGAGATGTTTATATAAATATGGGCCATGTATGTTTACATAAACATTGATAGCGGCGGGCTCAGTGAGTATAAACATGGGCCATGTATGTTTACGTAAACAATGATAGCGGCGGGCTCATTGAGTATAAACATGGGCCATGTATGTTTACGTAAACAATGATTTCGCGGGGCCCCGCCGCGCCCCCGCGCCGTCGCGGGCCGCGT
>NW_012026998.1:10890-11567 GCF_000956235.1 Wasmannia auropunctata
GATGACGATGATGTCGGAGTTGATTGCATGAATCGCTCGACGTCCGCGCGTCTATCCATCAGCGCTCTCCAAGTTTCGTAAGACAGAACGATGCCGTTGCCGCGATTGTCACCGATCGTCAGATCGATCGTGGACAAAGGTCCAGCGTTGATTCCGATGTCCAGCCATTTGTAGGACGTATGAGTCAATGCCAATCGCCTTCTCAAAATGCGTGGCACGTTCGATGACACGCTCGATGGACTGAAAAGAGAAAAAAGAAAACGAATGTGTTATATGCAGGAAAAATTTCTATACAAAATTTCATGATAAAGAAATATAAAAATGATACTTACGGAGGATACTTACGGCTTCTCACTCACGGCCTCGATTGGAACGTAGAAATTGGCCATCTTGCGTAGGTATCTTTTTGCGAGAGCTGATGACCACTATTCTGAGTCGTTCCAACTGTGGAATGATCGCACCCGCGCAAAAATGCCACGTAATATAGAATCAACCCCCTCCCTTTAATTATTTATATAATTTTGTTAAGAGGGGGAACCCCCTCCCCTCTTCGCATTTTATCAAACATGAACAAATGTAAACAAAAGAAACGTGTCGCGACGCGTTTGTTGTGGCAAACGTGAAAACGCGTACACATGAAAAACACGAAAACATGAACATGAAAACGTGAACGTAAA
>NW_012026999.1:0-1004 GCF_000956235.1 Wasmannia auropunctata
ATGGCCGCCTTGTCGTTGTGCCCGCGGTGACTGTCGCATATGAGGGGGACTCTGCTGTTGTCGTTGGTGACGGCGGTCCTTGCGTAGGGGTGACCGTGGGAGCCACAATGGGTTGCCGCGGTTTTGCGGCACGACTCCGACTCACGCCAACCGTCCCCGTCGACGACGCGGCCGCCCGCGCCGATCGAGTACGCGCGCCCGCAACTACGCTCTCGCCGGTGTCGCTGTCGCCGCGAGTGCTCGGACCCGCCGCATCTCCTCCGGGAGTATCGTGCTCTTTCGCGAAATGTGAGCGAACTGCTTTCAGGGAATACGCACCCGTTCCCCTGAAGCCACAAACCGAACATATATAACTAATCGTATCTCCCGGATGGCACGCTTTCAGATGTTTCGCTAGATGCGGCGGGTCACTGTATTTGCCCTGTACCCTGGCCTCCGGATTATTAAAACAGCGTTCGCAGTATACATTTGGAGGCACAGGGTACTTAATTATGTGCACCCGTGGTTCCGCCATTGCCAGCGATCAGTTAAAAAGGGCCCTCTTAAAGTCTGGAGAGACCGCCCGAGCGGCGGTCTCCCTGCGAGCAACGGGCCACGCGGATCCACGTGCTCGGAAAAAGATGGCGGGACGAACGCCTATGTTCCGAAAAACACAGGCGCCCGTTGGAGATACCGCACAGAGGACTTTAGGCGCTATCCGCAAAGTGCAGAGTCACGCCCGCAGCCATGTGCGGCAGCCCGCTCCCGTCACCTTCGCCCGAGCCCGCTTCACGTCCTCGGTGCCCGCACTCGCCGGCCCGTCTTCGCTATACTTACAGTTCGCTGGCAATGGCGGCTCCACCGATGCACTGGGCACTTGTGACAAGACACTTGTCACAATGTGGCAAGACACTTGCCACAGAACACGTCGCACTCACTGTAACTCGCGGCGACTCACGACTGGGAACTTGACCAGTGCACTTACACTTTTTGCACTTTTTACACTTTCTGCACTGGTCTCGATA
>NW_012026999.1:2878-4291 GCF_000956235.1 Wasmannia auropunctata
TGGACCACGGGCCGCTCCCTCCTGCTTGGTTAAAAAGGGGAGGCCAAGACAAATACATAATAAATTACGCGACATTCGCATCCACAAAGCCGCGACGCGCCGCATCCTGATGTTCCCGTTCCTCGGCGAGCCAGCGTCGGCGAACGGCTCGGGGCGGCGTCGCGAGCCCATCCCCAGAGGGACGGGAAGGAGCCTGGTACTGGCGGATGCCGGACACATGCTCCACGTAGATGTCGCGAGACCAGCGAATGGCATCCGAAACAACTAGGCGGCGCATCATTGACGCATATTGGTTGCCAATCCTCAGCAGCCTCAACACCGCTTCGTTCCTCGGATCCCACGAGCCGAGGGCACCCACGACGAAGGCCGTCACGACCACACGGTACCCCCTGCGCTGGAGCTCCTCAGCTAGAGGCGAGTACTTGGCAATTTTCCTCGCCCTAGCCTCCTCGAAAGCCTGCCAACGGTTCTCAAAGGGCACCGTCACGTCGCATATGACGACACTCTTGGATTGCTCGTGCCTGACCACGAGATCAGGCCGTAGCTCCCCAAGTTCCCCTTGCATGCCCTCAACCCGCTGGTTGATTCGCACCTCCCCTGGCAGACGGCAAGCCTTCCAGAGCCGATGGAGCGCAGCATTGTGCCTCAGCTGTATCGCGGCAGCATGGACGCCGCAGTGACAGAGCACATGGGGAAGAGTCTCCGATACCTTACCGCACCGCCGACAGCGCTTGTCTCCGCTCCCCCAACGCCGCGCGCCGTTGAGGGGCAGCACGTCTAAGCGTGCCCTGTGGATAAAGCGCCAGTCAGCGAAGCGAGTAAAGCTGCCGCCGCGGATGAAGTGATTGCTCACCCCACATCGCGACGACACCTCGAAGACTTTTCCCTGATCGGGTTTGTCTAACAAGCGTTTCGCGTAGTGCTCTGCTACAGCTGAGCGCAACCGATTCACGACCTGGGCGCGCGCACCAGGCGGAATCTTGATTGCCACGCCCCTGGGACCCCGGCACTCCAAGATCATCTCCCCCGTGACCTCGGCCCACCGCCACCGCAGGGACAGCCTCTCGGACATACGAAGCGCGGCACTCCTTGCCCTAGACCAAAGCGAAGCCTCCCCTCCCCCCCTCAGTTTCCCCTCCAGCGAGCCGGAGAGAAAAGAGGCGATATCCTCGCAACTAGGGGGGTGGCCTATCCTGCGTCCCACCACTCCCCTCAGCGATTCCCACGCCAACTCCCTGACCGCCGCGTCGCCAACCGTAAGCATACGGAAGACGTGCGCGATGGACAGGACGTCGGCGAGGTCGGCGAGCGGAAGGAGTCCACATCCACCCCATCTGGGGGGCATGTAGACCCCCTCCGCCCCCGCTCGCTGAGGGAGGTTGAGCCAGGATTTTGCGACTCGTCGGATGTTAA
>NW_012026999.1:4311-4670 GCF_000956235.1 Wasmannia auropunctata
ATAAATAAATAAATACAGAAAAATAGTTAGAAACGCAGTCGCAAGAGTAAAAGAAAAACGCAAGAGCGCATAGATAAATAAATAAATAGATAAATAAATAAATACTAAAATAGTACGCAACATAGCAGGTAGCGCACTATAGGTAGAAAGTAAAAAAGAAAGAAACAGCGGTAGAAAAGAAGAAATAAATAGCATAGCTAAAGTAAGTAGCGTTATAAAAATAAAACGAGTAAATAAATAAATAGATAAAACCAGCAAGGAGGGGCCCAGTCCACTAGTCATTGTAATAATAGTAATAAATAATAAATAAGTGTATATAAAATCACATGCTGACAGTTGACGAGTGCTGCATGGGTATC
>NW_012026999.1:6085-6898 GCF_000956235.1 Wasmannia auropunctata
ACCACGGTGTTGCGTCCGACCCCCACGCGAATCCTCCCCGCTGGGTACCCGTACGACGGATGACACGGCTGCTCGCCCCCGACCCATCACCCCGCGAACATCTCCGGAAGCATTCGGGTGTACGGCACGTACCTCATCTCCAGTACCGTCCCGGGTATCTCCTTCCTCGCGATCCTCCGGCGATGTCCCGCGACGACTTGCCGCCCCCGGCGACAAAGATGGTGGGGTCGTCACGATGGGTGGGGCCGTTTCCTTCCTACTATTATTATTATTTTCGTCAATAATGACGACTTCGCGTGGGCTGATGTTAACGCGAATATTCGCCGACGCTGTTGGCGACGCACTCGCCGGCGCACGCGACCGCGCAATCGACGGGGACTCGGAGTCGAGCGTGGAGTCTCGCAAGCAGCGCCTCCCCGCTCTTCTCCCCATGTGTACTCGCCACGGCTCACCCTCGTCCCCCTCGCTGTCCGGTGGTGATGGCCGCGCCGCGCCATGCTGCTGCCCCCGCTCAGGCACCGGTGTCGTCGGCCTTGGATGATATTGCGGCGGGGGCGTCCTCTTAAGGCCGCCTCTCACAGGTGGTGGTGATGGTGTGGCCGCCGCGCACGGTGACGCCACTCCGATGACCGGGAGTGGTGGGAGGCACGGTGGTGAGTGCCTCACCGATTGGCGGGAGCCAGTGGACATCACTGGACTCCCGCACATTGTAGTGGTCACCGTGCAGGTTGTCAGTGTCGCAGGTAGCGACGTCGCGGGCGAGACGGATGGACGTGTCTCGAATGGGCCCCCCGTTGGAGTGCCACTCAGTGG
>NW_012026999.1:11313-17841 GCF_000956235.1 Wasmannia auropunctata
CGACCCGCGGCAGGGTCGGAGCAAGCTCCGGTCACCCGCCCGGTCTCAAAAATCAGTTTAATATTCTGAGTCCCCTATGGGGACTGTATCAGATATTAAGCTGATAAGAACAGATACTACACTTTGATCTTAGCTCAGAGAGCCGAGAAGCGATGCCATGCATTGGTTTTACACGTCTTATATAGCATACTTGGATGTTTTTTAAATGCGAGTTTTGCTTTTCTTCATGCGCTACATAGCGGTGAACACTGATACTATTAACGTCACGTTTCAGTTTACCTAGTTCAGAGAGTTCCTTAACCTATTAGTCCATTTATGTGATCCATTATTAATGTGATATAATACATTCTTTATCGTCTTATTTTTCAATTTAAATTTATTATTGAATACATATTTTGTTTTTGGCATTTGTGAGTACTAAATGTTTGTTATGCTATTACATTTGGACTGTATGTAACATGATTTATTCAGTTACCTGTACAAGAGTTTATTTTTATTTTCTGTTGATTAAAGTCCTTAATTTTTATGTGTACAATTTCATTAACAGATTATATTATATTATTTCCATAATTTTTGTTTTAGTTTTCATGGAGTGCACTTTGTGTAGCTTGTAAGTTTCTTATATTTTCTATTTGTTTTTATAGTACAGTATAGACTATTCTTATTATTTTATTTGACATTGCAAATTTTTTTTTCCTTACAATTAATTGTATTTAATTTATTAACTTTGATATTATGTTCAACAACTGTATCTCTAATTCATATACGATATGTAATAGATACAAATTATATTTGTCATATTTTCATATATTCTTTATGATATTTACTTTTGGATTTTTTATCCTACCTATATCGTACATTCATCTTATTTTTTTATTTTTTTGCATGTACTTTCTAAATTTCTTAATTGATTACATTTATGCCTTCGAAATATTCTGCATATTATGTGTCTTTTGTTTCTTATTATCTATCTTCTTAATTTGTAATATTTTCTTATGAACAATTGGCAATTTTTTTATTTTGAAATGTTTATTGCAGCTTTTATACAACTTGTAATAACAATGTCCTTTTTTTATTATATTATACAATTCTTGTTCAATCTATGTTTATCTTCGGGAAGGCTATAAGCTGCAATGTTTCTTTACAATCAAATTACAATATTTGATGCTTAATAAAATGTTTATAATAAATGTTTTTTTTATTTCGAGCCTTATTCTATTAATTCCATCTTTTAAAATAGTAAAAAGACTGATATATATATTTTGTTTAATACCTAGCAGTAAACCATCTCTCTGCAATAACTATAAGCAGATTGTAATTTCAAAATTACTTGTCTAAATACATATAAATACAATGTCTAATATAAATGATACCTGAACAACAGTTTGATAGAAATTATCGATACATTGACGGCATTGTTCAAATAATTAGTTTCGTGGCTGTATTTTAATATGTTCATATTATATGTATTATTAAAATTGCTTTTAAATAGCTTTCAGTTATTTGTACATTCAGTACTTTTCATCAAATACGTTCTTCAGGCTAAGTATATACTTGATATATAGAATATATATCAAATATCTGCATGTGATACTACATGTTTTGAGATTTTAGTCATACTTAATTTAAGTTAAAATTATAGCCCTTCAGCGCTCAATTTAGAATACATAGCAGCACAGTTATTATTTTATATAACTTTCATGCTAGACATATTAAGATTCACGTTTAACTGTACATAAGTCTTTCACTAAGTGAACCGATAAAACGGATTAGTAGTAATATTAAGAGTTTAATGAAATTATCATCGGATAATCAACTTGAACATCGATATATACGGAGTAATGCAAGTATCTACAGGTTTATTCAGAAGCTGAACATTTTGTGTTTTACTTTCTTTTTCTCTTGAACATCTAATTGTATGTTCATTTCATTCCAAGTGCAGAAAGTGCAACGTAGATCAGTTATCAAGAATAGGTATGTCACAAATTTAAGACCGTACACTAAAGAGATGTGGAAAGACGTGTAAATAAATATGATAGCAGATGTGTCCTTATCTGAAAATTAATTTGTTGTATAAAGGTTTCTCGATAAGTCGAACATTCAGGAATACGCATGATCTGATACATGAGTGTGTAATAGAGGTGGTAAAATATTTCGTTGAGCTTGATAACCTCAAAAATTGATATATTAATGAATTTAACATTTAGTTTCTCTGAACAATCTATTCGTTTTCATTCCTGACTTCGAAATGGACAAGTTAAGGAGAGCTCTAAATGGCAATGAACGATGCGATGAAGAAAGCGGTATTATTACCCAGGTAATTTCGTCTAATATTTAATAGGTTATAGTAAAATACAACACATAGGCTTCTAGTTATAATACAATATGTCAATGATTACTTATATGTGTAACAATCTTATTTTATCTGTAAACTAAAATTATCATTTTAATAAATGCTCACATGTGGTCGACAATGGAAGGTTGATGCAGATTTTGTGGTAAATTATTATAAAGATTCATTATAGAGAAATTTTACAGTATTTCTACTATTATGTTACTTTATAATATTAGACATACTATTAACTTTATTTGTCTTATAGAAGATTGTAGAAAATTTTTTGATTAACAGGTCATGGATCAAACAACGTTAAGTTGGTCTACCAGGATAAAAGGTTTTGCAATTTGTTTCATCGTAGGAATACTATGTTCATTCCTTGGATCCTTTGCCTTGTTCTTACAGAAAGGTCTTGCTGTATTTGCGGTATTTTATACTCTAGGCAACATTATTTCTTTAGCCAGGTAAAATGCGAGATATCAAATAATACAGTTTTTTAATTATTGTCTTCATATATACAGTATGATTATTAAAATGTTGAATTAAAATAACTATTATTTTTTAATAAGCAAAATAACTGCAAAATATTTATGCTATAAATTTCATGATTTTTATTAAGAAAACTATTAGACATAGAAACGTAAGATTTTACATGTTTAATTCTTTTGCTTCTTTAGTGTACAATACACAATGGAGATTTTAATATGTTAGAAGTTATTACCTTTAAAAGTAGCAATTAAAAATATAGCAAAAAGTGTTTTAGATAAACGTTGCTTGATTTGAAGAAAAAAAAAGATATTTGGTCTTAAGAATAATTGTTAACAAATTATGAAGCATAATTAAACAGCTTATGCAAGGATTTCTAGACTAAAAAAAATGAGATTTTTCTTCAGTAGTGGATAGAATAAGAATATATAAAACACTGATATTCTCAAAAATTTGTATTTTAGTAAAAAATGCAACTATAACACAAAGATAAATATTTGTAACAGTATTTGACCTGATTTTTATAACATTTTTTGCTATCTTGCATACTTTTACATGTAATAACTTTAAAGATGACACTTTAAATACCTTATTTTAATTACCCTATACATATAAATATTAATATTTCTAGATATAAAATTACAGCTAATACTTATTATAAGGTTCGAGAAGTGTTGCAACCCCTTAATATTTCTGAAATTAAACGTTTTTGAGAAAAATAGTTTAAACAAAAGTTGTAGGGCTTAAAAGATCTATTTAATTATTTTATCAATTTGACTTTGAGTGGCATCACCAAGGACAGGTAAAGGTCACATTAATTTTTTTAGATGGAACACCTTACTTTTGATTCCAAAATCTAACAGCTAGTATCTAGAGCTTTCCAAAGCACTATAATAGAGTACTTTTTGGTTAAGTAAATCTCGAGTTATGAAGCTTGAAAGCTACAATATCGTCAACATTAGCATTATCAAAGGTATCCAAACAATGGTTAAAATTTTTGAATGTTGTTCAGTATTATGACCTTGATATGTCAAAAAATAAAAATAAAAGAGCAACAATCTTTAATGGCCTTGATCTTGACATATGTTGTTAAGGTCATGATCCTGAATAATATTCAAAAAGTTTTAGCCATTGTTCGGACATTTGGATATTGTTAATGTCGGCGGTACTGTAACATTCAAGCCTTGTAACTCGAAAAGTGTTTAAATATATCATTATAGGAGGACAAGTCAATAAATTTTTAAAGAAACATAGTAAAACACATTTTTTTTATCGATTTATTTTTATTTCTCAACATAGTTTCAGCTCGATACACTTGATCCAACGGTTCTTCAATTTTTTCAAGCCGTCCGAATAATATGATTTGTCCAATCTTTCAAAATAAGCCTTTGTTTAGGCGATGAGCTGCTCTCTGGTGGTGAATCTCTTTCTTGCGAACCATTTCTTCAGTTTTGAAAACAGGAAATAGTCGCAGGGGGCCAAATCTGGCAAATATGCTGAATAGGGAAGCAATTCGTAGCGGGATTCCTTGAATTTGGCATGTGTGAACCTGTCCACAGTGAGCAAACGCGGCATCCATCTTGCCGATAGCTTTTTCATACCCAATTGTTCGTGCAAAATTTAAATCACTGTGCCATGTGATATGCCTGTGGCCTCAACAACTTCGCGCACTTTTACTCGTCGATCAGTTAAAACAATATTATGGACTTTATCGATGATTTCTGGCATAGCAGCCTCAATTGGATGTCCCGAACGAGGTGCATCACATGTGGATGTACGACCACGTTTAAATTCATTCACCCAATTGTATATAGTCGCAAACGCTAGTGCAGATGTGCTATGAACATTATCCAACTCGGCTTTGATTTCTTTCGACGTTAAACCTTTCATATATAGATATTTGATCACTGCATGAAACTCGTTTTTTTCCATTTTGCAAAAAATATGTAGGTTGTTCGCTTTAATCGTTTACAGAAATGAAACCATGTGATGAATTCCGCTCAAAATTTTATAGTAATCAGCTGAAAAATGCTACTTGTCAAAAAGTAATGTGACATGAAACTGCGCTCTAACAGATTTTCTAAAAACTTATTGACTTGCCCTCGTAGTGTTTTGAAAAAATTTCGAGATAAGCTGCAAAAATATGAAAGGAAAAATGGATGGTCTCGTTTAAAAAATTGAAAATGACCTTTCCCTGGCCTTGATAACGCCATTCCAAGGTCAGACCAATGGTACGATTTTATGTCTCCCCTGAAGTCATACAACTTTTATCTTAAGTATTTTTCAATTGTTAATTGGCAATGTTTTATTTTCAAGTTATTTGCCTGGGGCGATTAAAATGAAATGTCCTGTATATAATAACTGAATACTTGTGTTTGTACTCAATCTGTTTGTTTTAGTACGTGTTTCTTGATGGGTCCATTTAATCAATTAAAGAAGATGTTTGCATCGACAAGAATAATTGCAACTATATTAGTATTTGTCTCGATTGCTTTAACATTGTTTGCAGCTTTACATGTAAGTATTCAATATTTTTTGTTGTTAATATACTTCTTAAGATATTTATAAAATTTTTGTTTTCAGTTGCATAATCCTGGTCTAGCACTTCTATTTATAATTATACAGTCACTAGCTATGACATGGCATTCCCTATCGTATATACCATATGCTCGTGATGCTGTCAAAAAAACGGTGGAAGCTTGCATTACATAAAAAACCAATTATCTTTTCTTTTATCTATAATTAAACTTATTATGCGAATATATTATTTAAATTTTTTGGTCTTTGAATCGTTTGTAATAATTAATATTGCTTATATTCTATTTTATGTCTATAAAAAGTAAAAATTAAAATTATAAATTATAATATATAAAAAAAATAATTCAACTGTCATGTTTCTGTTATATATAACAATACATTAACTATCACATAATATATGTAACTAGATTATACTTTATATAAAAAAATTAATGAAAGTTATTATATAAGCAAAAGTAAAGATAGATATATTATTATATGTTTAGCATTTATTTAATGTTATATTTAATGTTTTTGATATAGAATTTTGATATTCAGTACACGTACACTAAACTTATATTGTATTATGTAATTGAATATTCTTCTACAAATGCAGTGAAATTTAATAAATAATTGCGTTTTAAATTTATAACTTATTTTTTTAATAAATTGAAAAAACTAAAACACAAAAATATCACTTTAAAAATATATTTATATAGTCCGGCCTATGGCCTGGAGCCATTGAGTATATGGTACATAGAGGTGGAATACCTTTGTTTTCTATAGGCCGCAAGTGTGTTCAAGAGTGGCAAGGAGTGCGAGAGAGAAGGTATGTATGTATGTATGTACATACATACAAGTGATACATTGTGTTTCGGAACTTATGCTTAAAGCGGGAGCACAAACTTTTGCATAACGCACAAGACATAAGACATAAAAGAATCAACCAATCAGAGTATGAAATGAAGGGCTCTGATTGGTTGATTTTCTTATGCATTATGTCTAGAGTCCTAGAAAATAGATGCGACATTGAAGGATATGGTCTGATTGGTTGTCTAAATCACATGACAAAGCACCAATCAAATGATCAAAACGCCATTTTAATTCACTATTGCACCTAATGCATCAAGATACAGCTTTGTAAAATATGTACATATAAATTATATAGAGAAAAAAGATCGGAAGAGCAC
>NW_012026999.1:17861-18909 GCF_000956235.1 Wasmannia auropunctata
TAATACTTGCAACGGAATGCAGCCTCTATGTTTAATGTAGAATAGCAAGTCGTAATCACATCCGACATCCAACATACGACAAGCGTTTAGCGACATCCGACAACGACATACGACGTATTGTAGAACGGGCCAAGACTCGTTCTATAACACGTCGCATGTCGAGTCATAAACCATAAGAATCGACCAATCATAATCGAATATTCGTATTATAATCGTTTGTGATTGGTCAATTTGTACGGCTTATGGCTTACGACACGACACACAACGTATTGTAGAACGAGCCTTAAGGTTCATCTACAAAAGAGTAGTGAGTCATAAAGATGCCATTTCATGCGCAATGTGCAGTCGCAGCAATTCATTACTATTGGTTTAAAATGTTATTTAGATGACGCAAGATGGTGCAAAATACATTTTGCTGCATCTTATTGAAGTTCAACCAAACGAACAGTAAAAGCGAACGAGTAGCAAAGCTGAAAAAGCCGTGTCAGCCTTGTGCAAGCCGTGTGATGTTATAAACTTGTGATATATATAATAATAGAAAATATAACTCATCGTGATATGATATACAACAGAAAATAAGTATAATGAAAAATTGCGGAAGTACGGAAACATATTTATGATTAATTTATTTTTAATAAGTTCTAATAGATCTAATATATGTATACGCGCGATTGATATCATCTTCAATCTATCGACAGCGAAAACGTAAATAACAAACCGCAATTATAACTTTTTAAACTTGGTTATTATGAAGTAGTTTTATATTGTAATTTAAAAAATTATTGATTATTAATAAATAAAATAATGAGCTATGAGCCAGAGCAGGGTTATTTAATTGTCAATATAATAAGATACGTTAAAATGCAATTATACAATAGATATACCCAATAGATATATTGCTATTTATATTTATATTTATATTTATATTCATATTATATTATAAATTAATGTTAAACTTCAATATGTTGCTGCAAAATTCTTTTTCATACGCAACTGTAGCGCTTGGTATAGGGAGACGACTCGTACACGGATTTAAGATCGGAAGAGC
>NW_012027000.1:0-1080 GCF_000956235.1 Wasmannia auropunctata
ACGTGATTTTTCTGATACAATCAAAATATCAGTAGATCACCGAACGTGTTAAAAATGCATTTTAGCATTTTTGCACAAGCGCCGATGTACGGCTGCTGTGATACATTAGATTCGCGTAATACAATATTCTTTCAATCTAAATAGCTCGCGGTCATTGAACATATGTTAAAAAAATGCAATTAAGCATTTTGATCAAGCGCCAGTGATACATTAGATTCGCGTAATACAATATTCTTTCAATCTAAATGTCTCGCGGTCATCGAACATATGTTAAAAAATGCAATTAAGCATTTTGATCTAGCGCCAATGTACGGCAGCGAGATCACGTCGCGAAATCAAACGATATCTGCAACATTTGCGAAAAATAGGCCACACCTATTAGTTTCGGCATATATATTGTAAAGATTTTGATACACCTCATCAGTGGTGAGATTTAATGCAAACAAGTGATTGTGAAAATGTAACTCTCGTTAATGAGCATTGAAGAAATGATACCACCAAACGATTACATGGAGGTAGAAGTAGCACATGAGGAAGATGACCAAGAATTGATGGAAATAAAAGAAGATTTTTCAGATGACTCAAGTAACGATAGTGGTATGGACAATGAAGTGATCGAATTAGTAAAACATGGATTACTGTACCCAGATGATGTTTATGATCAGCATGTCACGGATGTAATGCGCATGCTTGAGTTCTATTATATAGACGAAGAAGACGAAAGTTTGAGAAGATACTGTTCCTCATGTGTCATTAGAGGGAATAACCAATTTTCATATCTTCGTCTCTTGCGAAGACACACAACCGAAGAATTTATACTCCACGATGGTTATTCATGCTGGGGATGCGAATGTCCGTTGTTTCAAATAATGCCATGCAACATGTGTCCTATATGCACGGAGTGAGAAAGACACATTTGGATATTCATGATAAAAAGAACATGGAGTAAACGATACGAGATCTGGACGAGCAAGCCACCCGGTTGATTACGCGAGAAGACTTTATCGCGTAGGAAGAGCGTGTCGACGAATTCATCGATTCGCTCGATGAACAGAGTCGAAATCCACGATTATCGATCGG
>NW_012027000.1:12858-13608 GCF_000956235.1 Wasmannia auropunctata
TAAACTAATATTATATAAAATGTGAATCAAATAAAAATAAAATGAAGTAGAACATGATATGAATTAAATAAAAAAATAAGTAATGATATAAGTAAAATAAATAAAGTCAAATAAATAAACAAATATTATATAAAATATGAATCAAATCAAATAAAAAATAGAATGAAATAGAACATGGTATGAATTTAAAAAAAATAGGGAATGATATAAGTAAACTATATATAAAATAAATAAATAAATAAAGAATGAAACAAAAATAAAATGTAAAAAATAAATAAGAGATAAATGTTAAAATATAATAAGGAAGTGAATGTCTACGTCGTCGCCGTCGATCTTAGTGATGTTATACGATTCATTTTTTCAATAAAATAAAATAAAATGTATGTATATAAATTATATAAAATATGAATCAAATCAAATAAAAAATAAAATAAAATAAAACATGACATGAATTAAATAAAAAATAAGGAATGATTGTAGACTCCCCGTTGTAGGTGGGAAATATTATTCAGTACGAGATGGTTTTGATCAGAAAAAAAACAAGACTCTTTATTGGCTCTTGATCGCACCGTCGCTCGATCTCAAGTGACGATTCCGCCGCACGCTCGCGAATCCGCCGGAAACGCCCGAATATCCTTACGCCTCACGCGTCGCAGCGCCAAATAGTTCGCAGACAACAGTAACTTAAAATCTAATCCCACACTCGGCCATTCGACCGACATCTGTCCTCAGGTGTCGCCATCTAATCTT
>NW_012027001.1:0-443 GCF_000956235.1 Wasmannia auropunctata
GTATCCAAGACAATTATTACAACGAATAGATTGCATAAGGCCCTCCGTGATCCTCATGCGTTGCATATGTTCGTTATATTCGGTTTCTGCTTTTATCGCAGTTTCTATAGCGTTGTTGAGATTTATTGGATCGCGCGTATGAATTCTAGTATATATGTCAGTTTTTAATCCCGTCAAGAAATTTCGAATGGCATTAGATTCAACGGAATTTACGAATTGCATTGCCTGTTCCGGACTTTCGGTTTGGTAACATGATTTCAATTGATGCAGGATCATTGATACTCTGCTGCCATAATCTACTACGGTTTCCTCCGGATGTTGCATTACTTTAGAAAGTTCCCCGTGCAATTGTGACGATGAATAAACCGGTGCAAAACGCGTTTTTAATACTGCCAATAGTGAATCAATATCGTTATATTCTCCGCTTAGGGCTACCCTCAATG
>NW_012027001.1:3473-3946 GCF_000956235.1 Wasmannia auropunctata
AGCACACGTTATATATACGCCAATATATACCCGGTGCTACATTCATATCTAACCCCTAACAAACACTAAAAGAATAGTATTCACATAACGTAACTTAATAATTTGAAATTTATATAGTAAAGGGAATAGAATAAGAAACAGCCACATAAGATCTCAAGAATACATTAAAATAATTTTTAGTTCGGGGACCGAACTTCCCCATGAAGGGAGATGTCACGTTCCCACACCCAACATGTATCTGCCAACGCGAAATAATTTTTTCTTTGTTTATTTCACTATTCTACGCTTTTATTCATGTTTAAATTAACGTTAGAATTAAGTAACACGAAAGGCAATTCAAATTATTCGTCTCTTGACAACATGGTGTACCATTGCAAATGGCCGCCTTAAGCCTTACACTCAACCCTTATTAAAGTCTGTTCGGACAACCCGGATATACAAAAGCTTACCATAACGTCTAAATTCGAGCTCCA
>NW_012027001.1:3966-4876 GCF_000956235.1 Wasmannia auropunctata
TATGTATACCTTTTCGGTCGTTAGTCGCATAAACAGGGGCGAGTATTTTGTTAATTAATTAGGTGTAGTGGTTAAATGAAAATTATTTCTCTTGTATGGTGGTGAAGAGAAAGGTTCAGGCTTTATTTTAATACCAGATTTATATTTTTAGCTTCATTGGTTTAGGAGATATGAATTTTCAAAAGTTACCGTAGTCAAACTAGGCATCTTATATACATATACATTTCTGTCAATCGACCAATTTGACTACACTTGCCGATATAACGGGTGACCTTTCCTTTGGAATTTCCTAGCGTCTCTATTAAAAGAGTAGCAGTATTTTATGTTATATAAGAATTATTAGGCTTGTTCTGGGCTATCATTTAAGCTATTAATAAAATGTCGTTGATTATTTATTTAAGAATAGTTATAAAAGTGATTTGAGAAAATATATAACTCTTAAATAAGTATTTTTGATAATAAGGTTCCGCTTTCAGACGTTTATAAGAAGTTATACTTGTTTTATCGCTAAGTATTAGTTTTCTTTTTGTTATAAATTTTTGTTGTTAACTTTTTAATTTACAATTTAAGGAAAAAATGTTATATACAAAAGTTGTTTGACTGTGAGTAGCGGTTTTGAATATTAGAAGACTTATGGTAGATTATTATGTTCATTAATTTGTTTATAATAATGAATATTATAAAATGGTAATTAAGTACTTGTTATTTTAGTTGCTTAATTTTCTACAGTCGCATGAGAATGTATTCCGATAGTTAGTTTTCTTTTATTTGGCTATTTTCATTTTTATTTGAATTTTACAAGATATTGTTGCTATCATTATTGTAAGTAAAAAGATGTTTAAAAGACTTCTATTGCTTAGTTATACATAAGAGAACTCGAATTTAGGCGTTATGGCAAGCTTTTGTATAT
>NW_012027001.1:12249-15190 GCF_000956235.1 Wasmannia auropunctata
GGAAGAATTGTCTCGGCTGCATCTCTAAGACTTATATATTTCGCATACGGCGCGTTTCCGTTTTCCGCTCGACGGTTGGCGTTATTTCCGTCGATATTCATTTCGCCTATTTGCCTAGCTATTGCGTCGACTCCGTTTTCGATTTTTACAGACATTTTTACAATAAATTTTTCTTTGACTTACATATAATGCATCGCAAGAAGAAGTACGGCTAGACGCATCCCCATTAGGCCTCGTTCACTCGACCAGTCTTATCCCCGCAGTCTTCCAGAAGTTCCTCTTCTCCTCGATGTAGAGACAGGATGTGCAGAACGGCTTGGAGCCACTGGAGCTACTGCAACTGAGTCCTCTTCTGCTGGTAATCCTCCTGGTGTCCAGAGAATCGGCTGACTCTCTTCGATGCTTTTCAGGAATCCCTCAGGAATTCAGCGAAATCCCACCGCTGCCACCAAAAGTTTTATATACTGTGACGTCCTGGTGAACCGAACTCCTGTTCGTTTCCTGCAGAGCGTCGTTTTGTGGGTCCTTCGCTGGCGGTTAAGAGGGTTAAAACCTCAGGATTATTTACTGGACGTCCGAATGATGACGAAGCCTCGGGATTGGTCGGAATGGAGTGTAATAACTTGCAGAATTTTAAAGTATTTTCAAGCGACTTTATTGAGATTCAGAGCTCGGATCTGAGCTTCTCTACTTCGAATCCGCTCTCTGATCTACGCAACGGCGATCAGAGAAGGTCCTTTTATAAGCATTTTACAATGAGAGAAGGGGTAGTTGTTCTATTCTATCGCCGTGAGTCATACTAGCGCAGGTTGACCCACATACCTTATACGGAGTGAAAGTAGCAAAATGTAACTATATAAGGTAATGGTCGATTGCCTAGACCAACGCTTCCATATATGGCGGTGTCCTACTTTTGGACTAGATTCACTCTGATGCGTCATATTGGTCAAGGTTTCTAATTCTATTTTAGAACGCATACGGTGGCTAAAGCTTTCCTTTCTTATTCTTACGAAGCAAAAGCAGCTGCTTGCGAGAGTAATACTTTCTTGGATTTTGAGAAATATTGTCCATGAGATATTAAGAAACAATTTGAAAGACAATCTCAACTTATTTGAAATACATCAGTTATTTAATAAATAATATTATTGTTGTCAAAATCTGATTCTGGGCTTTAGACGTGCTTTACATAAAATATCACAGACTAGGGTTGGAGTTTCTTACAATAGAAATCCTAAATAGCATGTCTAAAGGTTTGGAAGTATTGCTCTCTCTGTCTTACTATCGCTACGAGTGTAGTCTTCTTTTCTCTTATTAAACATCGGTATTGTCCAGTAATAACGATTAGATTATTATTTAGAACGAGTTTCTGTGAGTAATAAGTGGTTAGTTACAGGCATTATATATATAGTCATTCTGAGGTAGAAGTGTATACGCTTATGGAGTGGAATTGTTATTAATTTATATCTTGCAAACGACGGGGAATTCGGTAATAGTTTATATGACACAAGCTGCTATACTTTTATCGGACTACAATATTCCGTTGGAAAAATATATTGTTGATGAATATCTTTATTTATTTATTGCATATAACTTATAAACAAATCGGAATTTGGGAGAAATGTTATATATGTTTTTGATAGATATTTCGGAAAGGAATTCATGTATGCATAGCGAACTTATATGTATACGCGTTTCGGTTTATTTGTTATAAACAATTTGTAAATAAGTTAGAAATTTAAATTTTGTTATACACATTTTTAAGAGGGATTTTAGTGAGGAGTTAATGTATGCAGAGTAATTTCATATGTATACGCATTTTTCATTATGTATACGTCCCGGTCCTCGGTTGTACATGTAAAGAGGTAAATATTTTGTTAATTAATTAGGTGTAGCGGTTAAATGAAAATTATTTCTTCCGTATAGTAATAAAGAAAAAGGTTCAAGCTTGCTATTGGTATATTGGGCATATTTTTAGCTTGTATACTTTAGAAAATATAAGTGATTGAATGTGACTGGTTTGGAAACTGCCTCCGGACCTACATATATATGTAGAACTCATGGCAGGTCCCGGGACAATTGCTTTATACCGGGTGTCTTTTCCTTTGGAATTTTCTGGAGCCTTTATTAAAGAGGTAGTGGTATTTTATGTTATATAAAAGTTGTTGGGCATATTCTGGGCTATCATTTAAGCTATTAATAAAATATTGTTAATTATTTATTTAAAAATGTTTATAAAAGTGATTTGAAAAAATATATTATTCTTAAATAAGTATTTTTTGATAATAAAGTTCCGTTTTCAGACGTTTATAAGAAGTTATACTTGTTTTATCGCTAAGTGTTAGTTTTCTTTTTGTTATAAATTTTTGTTGTTAACCTTTTAATTTGTAATTTAAAGAGAAAATGTTATATACAAAAGTTGTTTGACTGTGAGTAGCGGTTTTGAATATTAAGAGACTTATGGTAGATTATTATGTTCATTAATTTGTTTATAATAATGAATATTATAAAATGGTAATAAGGTATTTGTTATTTTAGTCGCATCATCTTCTACAGTCACATGAAAATGTATTCCGATAGTTAGTTTTCTTTTATTTGTCTATTTCCATTTTTATTTGAATTTTACAAGATATTGTTACTATCATTATTGTAGGTAAAAGATGTTAAAAAGGCTTCTATCGCTTAGTTATACATAAGGGAGCTCGAATTTAGACGTTATGGTAAGCTTTTGTATATCCGGGTTGTCCGAACAGACTTTAATAAGGGTTGAGTGTAAGGCTTAAGGCGGCCATTTGCAATGGTACACCATGTTGTCAAGAGACGAATAATTTGAATTGCCTTTCGTGTTACTTAATTCTAACGTTAATTTAAACATGAATAAAAGCGTAGAATAGTGAAATAAACAAAGAAAAAATTATTTCGCGTTGGCAGATACATGTTGGGT
>NW_012027002.1:0-1184 GCF_000956235.1 Wasmannia auropunctata
TAAACGATACGCTTTATTGTGATTTACGGCATTTGCTCTCGTTGCTTTCTCCGTTGCGCGAGCGAGGGCTAACGACGCGGCGGCGGTATCATTCCGCGTTTATACGTGTACGTGTAACGGCATATGCGTATGAATAAATTATACCTATCAGAGAAATAAATCCCCCACCGGACGGTACGGCAACGAGACAGACACCTGTCGTGACGAGCTCTCGCTCCTCGTTCCTCTTTCGCGGGATCCGTTTCCCGCTGGGTGAACTTATATTTCACCGTGCGCGCGGCACGACGGGGCGCACGTCCCGAATTTCATCTCGCAGCCGACGTAAAACGTTTCGGACGTCCGCGAAATCTCGTGTTGCCTTTTTAATATTAGCCCCGCAGGACCACGCTGATACTTCTCTCGGCGTCGTGAGAGAGAGAGAGAGAGAGAGAGAGAGAGAGAGAGAGAGAAGTCGAAAAACGGAGAAAACAGATTCCAGGCGGACGATATTCGGAGCGATCTCCGAAAGGCTGAACAGCGGCGACCGAACAGGGTCAGCAAAAATACACCATAGAGAAATTGATTTCTCGCGAAACGCACAGGAGAAATCGAACTATCATTCACACGTTGACGTCGCACGAATCCGCGAACGAGGAGGAGTGCGCGGTTCTACGAATCGATCGAGGTGCAATCAAACGGCCGAGCTCGGTGAATCTCGAAGATTCGATCTTGGAGTCTGGAGGACCGGGTCAGAAGAATCGGGGACGATCGCCCAAACGCGATCGTCCGGAGATCCGAGGGGAATTCGTTCGAAAGATGAATTCCATTCGCTGTATAGTCGCAGACGGTCTACATTGGCGCGAACGACGCACGGAACGAAGCGAAGATGAATCTCTCGAGATCGCGAGCGACGACTACGTCGAGAGACAAGGTGGTAGGTTGCAGTGAAACTCGTCGTCGTGCGCGACAGTGATTGAATAATTTGAGCGGACGTTCCGGGAGAGCTCGAAAATCCTCCGATATTATACGCAAGTTAATATTTCAATCTTACTCCTCGGCCCGATCGAGCGGAGATCGTCTCGAGGACTTACTTTTTATACGATTTTCCGGAGGAGGGACTCATCGAACGCCCGAATTGCGCTGTGATCACCACGAAACGTTCTCTTACGTGCGTGTGTATTTATGTATGTATGTATGTATGTATG
>NW_012027002.1:12796-45055 GCF_000956235.1 Wasmannia auropunctata
ACGAATATGTTAATAAAATAACAACAAAAGTTTGAGTATAATTAGATCGCGCCATTATTTTGTAATAAAAATTAATTTTCTCTTCAGTCTTGTTACGTGTTCGCTCCGCGCGTTTCTCCCTTTCCTTTTTGTCGTTCGTGCGGGTCGTGGGGTCGAAAAACGAAAGTGCGCCTTCATGCAAAATCGGCCGACGTGCTGCCCTTTGACCTCGCCGGCCAGTCGGCCGACCAGGGGCCCGTCTGGCTCTCGGATGGCGAGCAACGGTGAGCGTTCACAGTTAGGTTCTCACGGCTCATACATGAATGCATGTATACGGCTCGAAATGCTCGCGATGGGGCTGGATGGCAGCGGCGCGGCGTACCGCGGGCTGCCTTCTGGCTACGATCGGTACGTGTGGGCGATATCGGGTATACGGCGGTCGCCGATCGTCGGGGCGAGTGGCTTTTGAACGCGGCTGTGATGGCCCTTTGCCTTAACAGCACATCACCATCCCGTTTTCCTCAATCTCGGCCACGAAAGACGAGATCGATCCCATCGAGTGAACATGTCGCTTAGTGATGGTCACAGACATGAATTTTCTTTTAAATCTTTGGATTTTGATATTTAAGAGGGAGGGATTAATTTGAGTTTTATTTGTATTCGTATAATTGTGTAAAGAATTTCGAGGAGAGTGAAGAAAATCTTTTGAATGAATCATTCTCGATGTCTGCGTTTAGATCATCGATAAATTATACGAATGAAATTGGGAGAAGGACTCATTCACAATATATGCTTATTATTTCTATATCGTAAATTTTCTAAAGTTCTTGCTATTTTTTTTATATATAAATGTAAAGTTTATCTTCTTATACGTATAATATTAAAGCATTATAATTGAGCTGTATTTTCACGAATCATAATTACATGCCTTATAATAATAAACTTTTTCGATGCGGAATTCCTTTTCTTCTCTTCTATAAGAATTAAATTTTTAAGATTCACGCTTATTTTTTCATCAATTCAATGGTGATTAATCTTGATTCCTTTGTACTCTCCCGCGCACGCGACGCAAATTTCGACACGGTTCTTTCGCACGTGCTCAACGAGTGGAAATATTCTTTTTTGTTGCAGTACTAAACGAACTCGAAGGTCTAGCTCGAGGCGCCGATGCGAGAGATTGTCCTCCAGCGTCGAAAGCGACTCTAAATCCCGAGTACGTGGCGCAGGTTGCCGAGAGTGCCAAGGCGGCACTGGCCTTCGCGAGAAGCCGAAATCCGGCGATCCGGTGCTTAACCACGAGGGGCACCGTTCTCACGTCCAGCACTTTTACGGTGGAGGAAGACGTCGACAAGGTAAGAGAGTAAGAAACTGGACGAAACCTCGCCGAGATTCGATACGCTTACATTCGCCTCCTAAATAACTGTATTTGACGTGCTGAGGTATTTAGGAGGCAAATTTGCATCGATCATTGACCGCGACTGGATGTATAGGACTTAGATGAATGGTCCTTTACCTTTTTCACCTTCTTTTGTCTAAAAATCTTACAAAACTCTCCGAATTTATCGCGTTACGGTAACGAAATCGATGCACACAATTTCCTCCTTCCTCGTTCTGCATCTTTTCTTTAATCTAAGAAGAAAATTTGAAAAATTATATTATATTGCCCTTAAATTTAAATACCTCATCGTCGTTAATTTCAACTGTCACATTAGTATGTTTTACATTTTATTAATCAGATAATGCGACTTCGAATATCAATAGCGATTACGAAACCCGTTCCGACAACTCCGATTTGAATAAGTAAATTATTAAGGGATCGTTATTTTCATCGCAATTTTAATATCTAAATGCCCGCGGCGTGCAACGACAAGCGACACGATAAAGCGGAATCGATTGTGACATTCAGTCGATAGGATTTCAACAGTTACACGCAGAAAGTAGCGGCGGTATAGTACAAAACGGCCGTTCCAAAGACCAATGGTAGCGAAGAAAGGTAGGCACTCGGAACACGCGGTGTTCATTGAAGCGCGAATGTTATGATAACGAGCCGAGAACACCCACGTGGTGTACGTGCGAAGTATTTTCTGTAGCATTTGCGGCTTGTGCTTAGGTTATTTTCGTACCAACGTAGTTTTCGCGATTCGATCGGAAACTTAGTTTTCATGGTAATTACTTCTACGAATTCAAAAGCTCGGTTTTCCTTTAAGCTACTGGTCACTAATTAAATAGGATGCAATTATCTACCGAATTCACTCGGTATATTCGAAATTTCGATCGTCTTGTTTTAGGATGGACTGATAAGTAACGACGACAAGATATTGACTACGTGCCTCAGTCTCTGCAGAAGCAGCAAGGATCAAGCAAACGCAGGTAGGTGAATCGTGAAATTCAAAACGCGTTGAAATATTTCTCTCCATCTTACAGAGAAGTTCCAATCGTTATTCTTGTTCACATAATTAATTGTATCATATATTCGATATGCTTTCGCGAGGCTGTTTTAAACTTGTTAGAAAGAAATACTTTTTTTCGTCTATACTGGACTCTAAATTTGTCAGGAAAGAATAGCCCTTTCCTAGATTTATGAAAGGATGTCCAGAGAGAAATCTTCTTTTTTTCGCTTCTAACTTCGCCGAGGAATTCCTAGAGGCAATATTTCGCTAGTTTAAATTTATCAAAGGCTTTTTCGAGACAAGAATATAAATGAGTTAGTGGCGGGAGGTCCTGCGCGCGTAAGCTCGATAAAAAAATTGGGGGAACCCCTGGCTTTTTGCCTCAACAGAGGAGGGCCAGCCGAGGCGTTTGAGACGGGAGGTGGTTCTGCTCACGAAGGACCGGAACCTCAGGGTGAAGGCTCTGGCCAGGGACGTGCCCGTGAGGGAAGTTCCCGATTTCATGCAATGGGCTGGACTCGGCTGAGGCGGCATGACGTGATCGCGACGAAACTCCGATTCTCACCTGACGAGAAATCTCCTGTGTTCCTGCCGCGCGAGCCCGACCAACAACGTCAAGCAAGACCAAAACGTAACGAGAAGAGGTGGAGAGAGAAAATAAATAAAAAAAAAAAAAGAAGAATGCTCGTCATTGTCGACGGATCTTCGTCGCGGATCTCTTTCGTGACCCGTCGATCGATCGTCGACTGTGCGCACACGACGTTGTTATCGCGTAAGTCTCTGTCGCAGGTTGGATATATTCAGATTGTCTCCCGACGGTACTCTTTTTTTCTAAATTTTTTTTTTTTTTCAAATCCTATTACGGAGAAACCGCGAAGTGCGGTGAGCAGGAGCAAGTTCTGCGGAAGAAAAAGCAAAGCGCGCGCGGTCGCGTAAAATTGCGAATGAAGTACGGTACGAATGATGGAGGAAAGAAACGGGCTCGGAGCCTGTCGCTTGCCGTTTCGCTTGTCGGAAACGCGAGCTATTCGAAGGCTCCTCCGAGAATGAGCGTGACACTACCTTGTGTACCCCCTAACTGTATCCGTGTATCTCGAACGTGCAGAGATAAAAATCCCGAAGAGAGTCTTTTCACACGGGGGCCCGTGTAACGGGGCGGTCCGAAAGACACGTTGAATCCAGAACGTTCACAGCCACGGCGTACACCGAGAAGTAGAATCGAGCGACAGCCGACAGGGACGTGAATGTTTCGAGGAAGAGGCGAAGAAAACGGTAAAAATAATAGAGCTTTTACTATCTTGAAGTGCTGTCACAGTTTGTAGATTGTTTTTTATCGATAGTAGCCGCCTATTGCGGCTGGATAATACATTTTGTATAATTTTGTTTGTCGACATTTACCTTTTGTTCGTGTGAGACGTTATTAAAAAAATTTTTATATCGTACGTACGGTGTGGTGGTTTCGAGATGACGCGACGCGATGACCGACGCGTTCGCGTCATCGTTTTCGCTGGCAATCGCGAAACGTGTCTTTTTATCGTTCCGCGTGAGTCCACCCGTGACATTTTCCACGAGGCGATTCCCTCCTCATTTTCTTAACGCTAAAGTCATTAACATCATTACCTTTAAGCTGCCATAAAGTGAATTATTAACGACAATTCGTTTCCAACGAATGACTACGCGTCACCGGGAACGAAGGATCGAGGCGACGATCGATGTAACGTGATCGTTGATCGTGTGCTCGATCGTGTGTCGCCGATTGATGATTTACTCTCGGGAAATGTTACGAACGATCGAAAATCATGTACTTTCGAAAAATCAATCCGTCTCGATCTGCATATAACGACCAAATGCATGCGTACAAATTATATTCGATTTTTTATTATACATATCAATATTTTCAAGCAAAATTGATTATTGATATTATAATTTCAAGCAAGATGCTGACGTTTGTCGTGGAGAATAATACATTTTGCGCATTAATCCTTGATTTTCGAGATTCTTTTTGCAATCATTCTTCAAGCAAAAGTAACGTACACCGAGATGTGTGAATCTTTTTATTGCATGCTCGCGAGTATACATTGATAACTATATGATTCACTGGCTTAAAACTAGGAATACTAATGTGAGGAGACGAGGCGGATTTTATTCCACGTGGTGCACGATTGTATAACCGTATGGTGTTCTTTACAGTATCAAAGACTAGCTTTTATTGGAGAAATGTATCCTGCGGGTGTTGGCACGATCGCTATTATAAACATTCCGTGTCGGAATCACATTGACGAGATTTTCGATCGACGTTGATCTAGCGATGATTTTGTTTGGCATTGCGAAGCGCAATTTGAGATCACGACTGTGTCAGTGCGAAGTGAAATTCGCAAAATGATTTGCGTGACGCGGAGTCGAATAGAGATATTGAAATCGCTTCATTCTCACGACGAATTCTCGAAAGCGCGAACGCGACTTGCGCGCCGACGTCGATGTTTTCTTCGCGTTTTTTAATATTGCTCGATTGTACCAGTTATACGTATACGAGTTTACCTTTCGGGAGAAGTTTTACCTTTCGGAAGCGCACAGTGGTTGAGGCATACGCGCGACCAGCAAGGAACTGCGGGACCGATGATCGAGTAGCGAACACGATGTCCTATTTTTTGACAGAGATAAGATAGTTACTTAATGCTCTTTAGTGTGTTAAAGAATGTGTGTGTGTATGTGTGAGTGTGTGCGTGCGAGAGAGAGAGAGAGGGAGGGAGAGAATGGCAATTAGATTAACGGAGGACAGTCAGCGGAAAGGGGGAAAAAGAAAGGAAAACACTCGACGTACTAAAGACCGTATCTACAATAAATCTCGATGCTGTCCGAAGTCTCGTCGGAATTCCTGCGAATTAAATCGAATCGGTAAGTAGAAGAAGTGCCCACCCACTGCACCGCCCGGGCAGAATCCTTTCGTTACACCGTGATGTTCCGCTTGACAAACCACGCCATTCAGGCAGAAGAAAGTCCCGTCGGGTAAGGGTGTCTGTTCAGCGGTATTTTGAGGGCACGCAAGAAGCATATTAAAATATTTCTACCGATCTGTCGTGGGAAATTTTCTTTTTCTTGCAAAAAAAAAAGAAATTTTTATGTACAAGAATTCTATTGCTACTTACGGATTTAATTATATTTTGAGAAAGATTGCACGAATTCCCGAGATCCGCCGTCTTTTTGCTTCTTGCGAGACGCGTTGAGATCTTATTTACGTGTACGTACTTCTTAATGTCGTCGTAAGGAGACGGGTGAAGTAGCATTCGTCAACGATACTTCACAAGATCCGAGATCGGTACGTCGAGAGGAGGATAGAGGAAGAGAGAACGGAAAGAGAGAAAGAGAGAAAAACACGCGAGTTTCGCGCCTGCGAAGCGCTGTTCATATCTCTCGTCCTTCGGCGTGTCCGTTTGCTTTGACATCTTTTTCTTTTTCCCCTGTCACCTTCCCTCTCCCCCCTCCTCGTCGCCGTTTTTAGCTCAATTTTTTATTCGAACCTTCACGGCGAGAGAAAGTGCGGCGTATCAATGGAGTTTGATGAAGCCCACTCGAAGCACCGACGATGTACACTGTCATTGTGTTTCACTAATTTTTAAGTATAGCCTTTCATAGGATTTTTAATGCGCGCGTTCGGTCGCCATAAGTGACCGATAATTAATACGGTGGCAGACGTTTGAGATGTGAAAGAGTGCGACGGATGGGCGAGCGAAATCGATTGCGCGAGTGCACCTTGCAATCGTGAATCGGAATTATCGAGAAATACTTGTTCTCTTGAATCAAACAGCCTTACGAGAGATATATTTTTATACGGCCAAAATCAAATGTGAAAAATCAATTATGTTGGATATATTAATACATTAAAATGCTCCAAGTTCTATAAAATTTTTATTGAACAAAAATTTTGATTTTGCAAAGAGTTTGGTATATTCAGTTGTGTATATTCAGGAACTGAATATTTATTACTATATTAAAAAATAATATTAACAGTAATTACCCTTGCCGAAAATAATGAAAGAGTGAGATATTGAATAATAAAATTTGAATTGTTATTTTGCTGAAAGTGCAGTTCGCAATTGGTTGTCGGATCTTGAGGAAAGTGTTTACCGATAATTTACGATACACTCTTAGCTTAGTACAGGATAACAATCAGGGTATAGTTTGCAATTGTACTCCGGGCATATCACACAGTATATTTACAATATCATCGCAATAGTTTTCTTCTGCAATAGTCATAGTGGTGCAATAGACGCTCTACTCACGAATAAGCCACCTCGATAAGACTTATCCGTCCCCGAGCATCATAATCCATTTTCATTGTTTCGATGTAATATATCTTCACTTCACTCACTCCGGTCTTTCAACTTTGAAATTGCATACGTCGATCTTGCGAGTAGTCGCCAGCTGCTCCGATCGGCTTCACGCGCGATCGAGTTCACATTTAGCCCGTGCTTAATAGAAAGAGAAAGAGAGAGAGAGAGAGAGAGAGAAACAGAAAAGTGCGAAAAGCCTGAGAAATATAGGTAGACATTTGACGTAAGATAGACGTCGTGATTTTTAGAACCGATTTATCTCGGACGTGGACAAGCGAAATCTCGCGATTTATGTTCTCTCCGCCTGCGAGATAACTCTTACACCGTAAGTGTACCTATATCTATATTGTATATATAATTATATATAATTAAACACATTTATATATAATTATACATATATAAATACACCCACCCGTCACCGATTTTATGCTAGATTCTCGCAATATCTCTAATAAATCTATGTACGTTTTATGTATTATTATATGACGAAGCAAAAGAACGCGATTCATTTGTATTTCGTCTAAGGAAATGTTTGCTGATAGTGCGATATGATGACGACGACGATGATGATAATGATGACAAAATTGTGAAGATGAGAAGCTATGAAAGCAGAAGTTTTAGGCTAATCGTTTATTACATATTATGAGAAATGTCGCTACTAATAGTGTTACCACTTTGAATATTCAATAAAAAGTTGAGACTAGCGTTATTATATTATGTACGTTATTATGATTATTATAATAATTATACCATATAATTATATAATATTAATTATCATATACATATAATTATTATAATATAATTATATATTATTAATATATATAATAATTATTATAATATATAATTATTATATACCATATTATTATAATTATATGATATTTAGTATATAACATCCTCCACAACTGTTTATTAAAGCGAAATTTTCATAATTTATGTTAAATTTGCTTTACATATCCTGTTTGTATTTTTAGCAAATCAATTGTTAATTATCAAATTTGATTATCAAAAAGATATGTGTGATAAGTAATAGTAAGTTATTCTTTCTAATTTTGTTTCTCTTTAATTTTCACAGATTTAAGTTTGCAGTTACAAGTCTGCAATAATTTCAGTCGTAAACAGAGACATGTTCATTATTATGTTGAGCGGATATGTTACCAAGAGGTGATTTATTCTGCTTAACAGGATATCATTTTTGTCAAGCCATTACTTTGCAAAATCGAGATCTGGCACGGTTATGCTTTTCTAGATTTAGACCTGTTTTGCGTGCTCTTTACCTAGTTCGCAAGATTTAGGCTTGCGAGGTAGCCGCAGAGGGGATACTCGCCGTATGATAGAGTCGTTGACACGCTCGACCTCGTTATATCTTCATCGTCGAAGGTCCGCGCGCGGCACGGTATTTCTCTTAGGTGCACGACTAAGGTCGCCCGAGTCATCTCGAGTACTACTCTTTTTCTCCATGAGGTGTGCGCATAGGCAGGTACGTTTTTCACGAAAGCCACGGAGCGGACAACAGGCACCGTTATGGCACCTCTACGACGGTATGTACTCGTTTCTTGCCACGATCGACAAATTCCAATATCCATTATCGACATCACGATTCCATTCGATGCGCGAGTCGTGTCTTACGTCGCTAATTATCCGGTTTCGTCACGAATCGAATTTTTCTCTCAATTATTGAACTAATATTGAACGTTTTTAATTGTAGCTGAATTTATTTATTTCGCAGCTTAAAGTAGACTTGTGTATTTGCATATTAAAAGACACTATAAAAAATAGTTTTTATTACATCTTATTTTTATTAGGTTTTTCAACCTAACGGTTTAATAAATTTTGTGGACAAAAAATGTTTGATAGAAAAAAATAGTTACAAGAATAAATTTATTGGTAATTATCGTCATTACTGACATTGTATTTCGAAAGATTAAACAAATTAGAAACTTAAAAATTGAAAGAAGTAGCAAGTAGTGATCTCTTTAAAAAATTTCTTATAAAAATAATTTAAATAAATTAACACGGACATGTCGCGTTTGATGTACTTTAATTTTTGATGCTCGGACTATTTATTTGCTTGAAGTCGGTATACAATTATCCGAGAATTCGGTAGAATAAGCTTTGGAATGTCTTAGCGATTAGTGACGGACAGTACGTTTCCGGTTGAGCACAGTCAACAGAAACACCAGGAGAAGCAGCGCATTCTTCGTCCGGCGAGAGAGTCCGGCAAGATCCGGCTATTTTTATCCAGTCAACCTTGAACTTGCTGCTGCTGCTGCTGCTGCCGTCGCCGCTTCTGATGCTGCTGCTGCTGCTGCTACGCCTGTTGCTGTTGCTGCAGTGATCTGATCACCAATAAAGAGACTTATCTAATTCCGAGAAAGGCGATCGTCTGTCGCGACTAAGGGTATATGTAAGTACTCACGCTGTATATCCATCGACGCCGTACCACGAAAGCGTACCTAACTTATAACTAACGTGACGTAGACTTAACAACTTATCGAGAGACACACATGCCGGAGATGGTTGCGAACCATTTAGCACTTCAGATCGTGCGACTTCTACTTTATGATTTTCTTATTCTCTATATATGATATATTTAACAATTATGATATAAAAATGTCAAATTTTTAATTTAGACATTTTTAGTATTTATATTTTATCTACGAATTCTCTCTTATTTCTTTGTTGTGATGCACGATTATCACCAGATTTATTTTATCGACCATTTTTTTTAACTTTACTCTTTCTTGATTTTGACAGATTTAAATGTAAAAGTTGCAAAGTTCTGATATTTAGTTATAAAGAAAAACATGCTCACTTAGAATTTTCGACAGGTAAGTTTAATAAAACTATATGTGCAAATAAAAGCGCGCGTGAGCGAATCCGAGAGAGAGAAAGAGAACAAGGCGGCCAACGCGAGAGTTATGCGGTAGCGGTCGCAAGATAACGTAAACTCGCTATCTGATCGGACAATGCATCTCGCGATACGCGCACTGGCGAACGGGGTGACCCGCATACCGAGTTACCTCGTCCTCCGGCCGGGCTGATGCACCAAGGATGAGCTTGCGCTGCCGCCTTGGTATTGTCGATCGTCGATACCATAACTCGGAGATCTCTTCTGCTGAGAAACTATATGCGAATACTGTGCACCAAAATCACCGTGCGTATTCTTGCGATCGCGTAGATTCCATGAAAAATTCAAAGTCAATCTTTTTGCGAAAATTTTTGCGATAGATGATTTTTATCATATTTTTATTTTATTTTTTTTTAAACTAAATAATCTTGATAGTAAAGATTGGAATAAAATTAAAAATACGTTTAATACGGAATAAGACGTTTTATTGTTCATTTTCATCTTTATCGTATTTATAAATTAAGAAATTTTGGAAATTAGAAATTTTTATTTTGAGACTAGACTAGGAATTTATTAAGTGTATTCGTAAACGTTTTCAAAATTTTAAACCGACAAAAGGATCAACTTTAACTACGTGTCGATATCTTTTTTCCGCTTTCATTTCTTTGTCATGAACTGTCGCATTGCACTCCGCTCAGAAGTATAATCCTATAATCCTATAATCTTATAACCGGGTGTCATTATATCGATTCTTTCGTTGATATTGAGAGGAACATTTGTATGCGCTGATTCCTTTGAGGGTACAGGATTAAACGACTCCAAATGGTCGACGGACAATTTGGCGAGCGATCCGAACGAACGACCGGCGGCTACCGGTCGGTCGTTGCAGCGGCCACGACGGCATCGCGTTTATGCGAGAAGCACGTAATCGCATTCACAACAGCCTGCACTTGTCTGACGGGAGTATAAAACCGGCGGGAGAGAACACAGAGGGAAGAGGCCGCCGTCGCCGCTTGCCGTCGCCATATGGCGGCATAAAGATTCGCCCGCGCGCTCGCGTGTACGCTCGCTCTCGGCTCGCGCGCGCGGCGCATCTGAAATCTAGCCTGAATCTCACGTTTTTCGTTCTCGAAGTTTAGAAGCTGAAGGAAGTAGCCGAGCACAAATCGAAGGGGCGAGGCGAGGAGAGGGGGAAACATTCTCGCGGCCGCTCTCACACCGGATCCTGACACGCGCGAGGAAACGCGCATATGTTGCTGCGCTGCTCTCGCGGCGACGCGGTGATGCTGCGAGCCACGTTGCGCGGCTCCAGGAGCCCCCGCTGATTCCTGGTAGCGATTAACATCATCGTGCGTTCCCAACTTGTCCCCTTCCGCGAACGAACGCACTTCTCTCACGTGTACTTCTCTCATGTACACGTTCTCTTTCTCTCTCTCTCTCTCTCTCTTTCTCTCTCTTTCCGTCTCGAGCTGGTCGCTCGAATTCAGATCGGGGCGGACCCTTTTCTTTTCGCGCCACTGCTGCCTAACAACGTTTCGGCGAACGATTCGAGCTGCGCCATGTCGAGACGAGCGAGACCGGCGCAAGTTCAAGTTCACGGGGTCGTTGCACGTGTGGTAGGCAGAGAGGCACCGGCGGGCTCTCACTCGCGCCCGCGTGTGGGTGTATCTACGTACGCGGGGCCACGATCGGTCGGTGGTGTGTTCCCGCGAAGTCAGCTGGCCGTGAGCCAGAATGCCGCGGCGACTGGATGACTCTCTCGATCGCGCCGGGTGGGCTCCGTGCATCCACTTCGACTTGGACATAAACTTCTTTTATCGCGCCGAGCCGGGAATAATCGAGCGTCGACAATTTCGGTGGACGCGACCTCGAGAGTTTGTCCTCTTCGAAAAAAAAACGACCACGCATATTTTATTTACTACATAAATTTACTCTATTTTTATCTTCAATTTGACATTGCTTTCCATAAGATACATAAATATGCCTCGTACTTTGTTGATATTTTATTAATATATTCTATAATTTTATTTAAAATCTATGAAAAATTCAAAATCAATCTTTTTGCGAAAATTCCTTGGTATTGTTGTCCGTCGCTCGTTTGGATCGCTTACCAAATTATCCATCGACTGTTTGGAGTCGTTTAATCTGTACCCTCAAAGAAACGTGCATATATGTTGCTGTGCATATGAATGTTCTTCTCAATATCAACGAAAGAATCGATAATGATACCTGATTATACGATTATATATACTTCTAAGCGGAGTGTAATGACAGTTCATAACAATATTAGATAGACATACATTTTTGAAGCCTTTCTTCACTTATTTAATTTATACAAATATTTTTTTTTCTTGGAAAAGATATTGACCAAAATTAAAATTAAAATTCCTAATTTTTTAATTTTTTAATAATTTTATTTTCTTAATTTTTATGCTTAGTTTGATTTATTATCAACTCAGTAAATACATTTTATATAGAGAGTTGGAATAGGAAAAGAGATCCTAAAGGAGTAATATAACGTGACTTTTAAATCGATAACGTGATTTTTGAAGATAGGCGCGCGTACGCTAATGATTATTTTTAACCGAGAAGTGACTCAAGTGACGCAACAATGACTTTTGGGGTTCCTATTAAAATTACGTAACTATACATGACGTAATTTTAGTAAAAATGATTTCATCATTGTACGTTTGATCGCGCGATCGTCATTGTTTCTCCCTTGGAGCCGCAAATTCCGTTTCCGAGCTCTTATGCAATATTTGCGGATACAGGTAGTCATCGCGAAGCGAGTCGAGACTCGAGACGATGTTCCTCGCCTTTCACGCACAGGTCACTCGTGCACGCGTTTTCTGCATTCGTCGGAGCGCTTCTGGCTCGTCTGGGTTACGAAATGCGGCAGGCGCACTGCGCGAATGCGGTAATCGCGCGCTCTTGCCCTTACCTGCAGTTCCTACCCCGGCGACAAAAAGCCTGTTCCCTCAAGGAATAACGTTGCACGGTACTCTTAAAGTAGCATCGGATTTTCCCATAATGATTCTGCAAATCTTTCGCAAAATTTAATCCGAAGTTTTACGGAGAAGAAAGAAAAGAGAGAAGGAGGGAGAAAAAAGGGATTTTTTTTATTGGTAAAAGAATTTATTACTTTAATAATGTTATTTTTTTAAATTTGTTTTATATTTTTATTTTTATAAAAAAAATTATTTTACATGTATCTGCTGAAAGTAATCTTTGCCTGCAGAAAATATTTGCTACTTTTGTTATTACTAATATGATTTTTATTAATGAGATTACCGAGAGCTTGATATTTTTTATATATGCTAGTTCATATATTTATTCGTTACTACCGTCTAGAATATAAATACCGAGTAAACATCGTGTTCCGGTGCGGCGTTAAATAACTTAATTTAAGCGATGAGAGATGCCCCAGCGCAATCCTCCTTCTAGGTGCGCGTACAGGCCAGGGGTTTGCCTCGTAAACGCAGCAGCAGGTTGATCAGCGGGACCAGCATCATCGCGATAGCGCGGCGAGGCACACAGATAAGATATCTCGCGGTAATAAAAGCGCAAGCCGATCTAACGTTAACATCGCCGGACGAACAAACGCGACGTGGCTCCTCGCACTCGCGCGAAAGCCGTATTATACCACCACCCAGCCATCGCTCTCCACCGCGCGGCTTCGCCCGTGTTGCATACGTCATGCGCCGCGCGTCAAGCCTCAAAGCTAACTACCTCACGCGACCGGGGGGTCAAAGCAGGACCACACAGCCGTGGTCGTAACTCAGACCTATTATATTTCGCAGTCTGTTGCACTCTTCACATTTTCCTTTTTTTTTCTTTTTTTTTTACCTTTCCCTCGCCATCCCGGCAACCCCGATACTTCCTTTCCGCGACAACGCGCACATCGAAGCCCTTGACATTAAGCCTTCTTCGACATGATGTCTAATAGCGTACCGGAGCATCGATATGAATTCGATAACAATTACGATTACCACGATTGGATCGCGAATGAGTGCCTAAATATCTGACAATTATCTGATTTGCAATTTTAATATTTAAATTTTTATATTTAAAATATACAGTTATGGAAAATATATTTGTGGACAGTTCAAATACTAAAAATCATGAATAAGTTCGACCATTTAGCTTCGACTCTATTTTTTTCTCTATAGATACGGTTAAAGCGAAGTCGGTATTAAAAAGGGAAAAAAAATAAAAATAAAAAAAATTATTGACTTTTTTTCGTCGTTTTCTATTTGTTTCGAGCCATCGAGAAATTTCATTTGGCTGCATCCGTGGAAAGATAAAACTGCATCGACAAATGTCCTGATTAATTCAAGAAATCGCATAATGCCGGGCAGAGGACCGGCTCGACCTCGTCGGTTGAAGAGGATACTCGACCGCGGTGATCTTTATCTATGTAGGAAGTCATCCACTCGTTTTTCCTCGTCCTCGTCCGCGCAAGCAGATCCAATCTCGCGCCGTGTGTTAGGTAATGCTCTTTCCGACCGCTAAATGCACATCGTCGTGGCCGTTGACTTCCTCCCTTTGCACAAGCGTTTTACGTTAGGCGACTTTGTTGTTACCTGCTGCACTGAAGTCGCCACCGCGCAATATGCCGTATTGCGTTAACGGATTGCTTCTTCGTTTCTCTCTCATCAAAGCGACTGAGCGACTCGAATCTCCGCCATAACGTGCCGTATACAGTAAAAGAAAATTAAAAGCCATAGGTTTTCCTAAATACAAGTTTATTAAGTTTTCTTTCTTTACACTGCAATATAAACTAACTTTTTATCAGAATTTCACTTTTTGTATCAATCTAATTGATTAGATTAACAATTTATTTTTATTCTGGTGTCATCCGATTAAATTTTATTAAATTTAATTCAATTTTATTATTGCAAATTATGATGTAAAATAAAAAAATAATGGACATGGAGATGTTTATTAATTTCAACATTATCGCAAATTATGATATAAAATAATATAAAACAATGGAGAATGGAAATTTTTATTTTCAATATAGTTGATTTAATTTTTTGGATTTTATATTTCATTTTTCAAACAATATAATGTAATAAATAATTATAGCAATAAAAAAAAATGTACAACTTGTGTAGCAATATAGTTGTAAATACGAATCTGGCATATATTCTAAAACATTCAATGTATCCACTTTTATCGAGAGGGAGCAGGTGTGAAAAGCTAAGGATTTTTTATCGATTGCTATTACTTATAGCTGGTAGAAAGAGATCGAACACGATTTTCTACTTTTTATAGGGGTTATACGTGTTTGAATATAGCCGACCGAGCCAATCGTAAAATAAAAGAAGAAAACGGGGGGAAAAGAATGCGTGCGCCGCGGCACATTGTTCATTCAAAAGGCGAGCATCGCGGCCATAAGTCATAGATTAGATTCAGATCGCTTTGAGCCATTGTATGCGTATCGTCCGGAGACAATGCTCCAGTGAATCAAGCCTATCATCGCGAAAGGCCGGGGAATCCCTCGCTGTACCACGTTGGATTCAGAAGTAAATTGCCGAAGATGTAACGCGAAGGGGAAGAAAACCATACGGTAAATATGACGATGTTTAAATTCTATTCTGTCTTTTTTTGCGTTAATATTTTGAATTTATATAGAATAAGAGATATTAGAAGTTTGAAACCTACTTAAATCGCAAGCGAAAATTGCAAGATAATTTTCCTTTCTCTCTATTTTAAACGTACGTTCTCGCGCAGCAATTCCAATAGTATCGTTTTTATAATGTCGCTGGAAATAGAGCGCGGGATGTAGGTAACCTAACATATTTATCAGAAATATCGATCGGAAATCAAGGTTTATTAATTCTATGGCCCGGTTCGCTGCCGGATTTGAAAACCAGCGGTCGTTAAAGTGCCGGTCGAGCCGTCCGGTTTAATTTAAGAGCGAGAATAGACGGCGAGATCTTTGCGCTCTTCGTGCATCTCATTAAAAGCGATAGCTCCCGGGGCAAGCGCGCGCGCAGCTCGCGGCTCGGCCGACGTGTCGGAACGCGCGTGTGAACCTTTACATAATTTAACTCGGTTTTATCGATGTTACTTGGCGTGAGCGTGAGTCACGCTCGTAAACTGCCGGCGCATCGCAGCGGCAACCGTCACTTTATACGAGTGTCGTTAATCGCTGCGCGCTTGCCGCTGCCGTACCAGCGCATCGCGGAGCGCGCGTCATCGATCGTATCCGGATTCTGGATGAGAGAGACGCTCGGCTCTCTGACGTAAGCCGGATAATATTGTCATTTTGATTTTAACCATACGAGCACACGGCATCCACGTTGCGCGTACTCGCGATGTACCTCTCGTAGTCGTTACCTCATATTTAAATTGACTTATATTTAACTTATTGCGGGAATTGACTTATCTCTCGTTCGCATTATGGTAAATCTCTCATTTGTCATATTCCATGCGATTTCCTATGATACGACATTGATTTAATCGAACTAAAGTAGACTAATTAAATTTTGATTGATGTCTATTTTATAAATACTTGAGTGAACTTCGTTTGGCCGCGCGAGCAAAATTAGCCAGGGATGTAACACAACTTTGAATAAGAAACACACTCATATAATTGTCATTCAATACAAAGTTCGTTGATAGCCGATTATATCTTTTTCTTTTTACGATCCTTATATTTTACGATCTGTATAAAATTCTACATTCTTCGTTTTGTATTTTTGCATACTTTTACATAGCTTTTAAACGGAGTCGATTGAGACGTCCACATGTAGGTAAGACTGTTTAGTAAGACTACTATTTTTAATCATCACGCGGAGGAAGTTTTGAATGTATATCCTTATATGAGAGCCAAATAGACATATAGATGGAAGCTCAAGAATTCCTCTCCCCTTCCTCTATCTCCTTACCACGAATCAAGCGGGTACCTGTACCTGTACCCGCGATCCTGGCGGATTACGGACCGATTACCGTGCACACGTGTAACGATACTCGCGTCGGGCAATCGATCACGTAAACGGCCTCGCACGTCCCGCATACTAATAGTCATTATTTATTTATATTGGCCAGGTGGTCAATTCGTTCACACGTGATGGAATTGTGCAACGAACGTCCCGCGATCGTCTTGTCGCGATGCGCTCCAAGTTCTACCCCGTGCGTAACGCATATGTGCACGCACGCACGGTCAGATATGCGTACCGAATCTGATATGTGCCGTTTAGTACTTAGCTCAATAGCGACGTATCAATATTTGCACAATTGCAAAACTGATGTACGAGGAAAGAGATTCGAATGCCGTTTGCTTTTTGTAAACGTTGGGCATATAAAATATACAGCAGATGGATAAGTATTAAACAACAGTCGATATTAGGAAGAGAGGAGTTGATATTTGAGCTCTTCTTCCTATATGTATCTAGCGTCTAATATTTATAGTGAGAAAATAAGTGTCTTTTATTATATGTATACATTAGAAAATAGAAGTATACTTCATATGCGTTAGAGATACAAGATGAATTTAAGGAAGTTTATCTTCGACAGAATTGTGTTCTTTTACAAAACAATAAAAAAATAGTCTCAATTCGATAAAACTAAAAATATTGAACTAAAAAATGTATTTGGTATTTTTTATGTATAAAGTAAATATTGTACGTGGATGTTTGTGATCTCCTTATGTTTATATCAAATTATATATATTTATGCAATATTATTGCAATACATACAGTATTAGATTGTTCGATAAGTTCATAGGAATTTTACAAGATGGTGTTGCAGCTCGCGCAAACATGTCGCGTTTCATATCAAGTTATGATGTCTCATGACTCTCATGTATTTTGAAAGATGATGCTACATGTTACAGCAACGTTTACGCGAATTCGCGAAGTATCGCCTATTCGGGTATAAATACACTGTCAGTCTCGCTGAGCGTGTCGCCAGTCACGTACACTTGGCACGGGACACTTACGTGTCTCTTGATTCTGTGTAATTTTGAAACAGCAAAATAAAACTTGTGCTGTTTACGGAGAGGATGCGAAAGTATCGTACAAAAATGATTTGCTTGATTCAAGCGTGGAGATTTCAATGTCAAAGATCGGGATCGCTTAGGCAGAGGCTTCAGCTGTTGATGAAATATAAGCTGACGATGAAATATAAAGTTTCGGGTGAATGAAATAATGAAGTTACACAAGATTTAGCCTTAAATCCCTACCCTAACACATAATGGGTGCTTTCCATTTAGTGACACAAGTGGACATAAACGTCACTCTATCCTTCTTAGCATTTAGTGAGTAACAAAGGTAAAATGATACTGTCGGCTTGTGTTACTAAATGGAAAGCATCCAATATTTCGTCGTCAATATAAATCGATAATATGCAATTATTTTCGAATAAGAGCACGCGCGTCGAGAAGCGCAGAAATTTGTCGCGCACTGCGTTTTCTCTTCTTCTTCCTCTTTTCGCATCAAGTCGCGGCGCGGCGTGGCGCCAATAGAATCGAGAGAACATCGTTCTCACGAAGGCTTGCATGCGTCGCTCCGTACACGCGTGCGTGCGTGCATGCGTGCGTGCATGCGTGCTTGCGTGCGTGCATGCGCGCGGGTACAGGAGGGATATCTGCCGGGCAATCGCGCGTGAAGGTACGGACCCAACGGTCCCCGCATGACAACGCTCGCAATGTCTGCGCTCGTTTAGATTAGCCGAATGCGCCATTGCGTTTGTCCCGTTCACGTTTCGAGACGTCCGACGTAGCTCCGCGGGACGAAATTAGGGAAATAAAGGATCTACTAAAGCCGCACAATTTATACACCGCTTTACAAATTTATGCTTATAAAACTGTCACGTGTACTACTCGATGATTTTTCTCCCGTTATTCTAACGATAAGACGCTGTCGAGATTTTAATTTTTTCGTCTATTTATCTGCTTTTTTATTGATGTTCTCGAAAAAATAGGTTTCCAAGAAATCAAATACGGACAGAACATTGCAACTTTTTTTTTTACGCATCATAAAGGAAAACGAAAAATCGATGGACGCGCCTCTCGATGGACGTGCGACTTTTCCGACGAAAGTAATTCCTCCCGCCGTAAAGTACGTGTCGAGATAATAACTTGCAATCTCCGCGCGAATATTGAATATTCGCCGTTGCCCGTATCGACGGGTAATTTAATTGAAGTCGCTTGAGAGTATCGTTTCCTTACTGCCTGACATCGCAGCCGTAATCATATGATGCATGCCGTACTTACGCGTAATGACACTTCGACGGCACACGATACTCTTCCCTGATCGAACCAATCTATGAAAATCTCCCTCGGTCCGCGGCCACCTACGAGGCATTTCTCGTTATTAATGTTATTAGACGGTTACGTGTCTTCGGGCCGGTAAAACTCAGCGGTTAACGGTATCCGAACCGAGCCGCGGTAGAGCGACAGCCTTGAGAAGAGGGCCCGGAAGACGTTCGAGACAAACTCGCGCGCTTAAGATGCCCGGGTCGTTGCAATCTAACACAGCACACGGACACACTACATTCGTATCGTTAAAATATTCCGGCGGGTCCCGCCGCGTGGAACTACGGCGATCGATACATTAAGTCATACCACGATCAAGTTTGACGAAATTTATCGTCATGAACATCGGGCGACTCTCATGACAGATGCTTTGATCGATCTGGAGTCGACTTTTTTTTAACGGAAATATAACCGTTAATTATGCATGTATATACAAATATACTTTAAGTTATTTGTAGATTTTTTATCTTCTAAGTCAGTTTCTTTTCTTTGTCTAATATTTGAGAAATGAGGGCAGATATTTCTTCGGACATTATACCGTGAACCTTTCTTTTTCTCTCTTCCAGACGGCACTTCAGAGCGCTGCAACTACTACTTACTTGCGCCGGCACCTGAAGATACCGAAAGCCGCACGCCGCTTGAAAAATTTTCGACCTCCGAGGTACGTTAGGTACGATGAGATTCTCGTCCCGTGGGAGTTGGATTAGAGGCAACAGCCGCGGTCAACCGAGTGTATCAAGATTCAATTTGACGGGCGTAAGGTAGGATGGAGCTTGGCCCAAGGGCGCTTCTCGGCGACGCACACGAGTCGATGCGCCCGAGAGGCGCGTTCGCGCGTGCAGTGACAACCGGCGGCGAGATCGATCCTAACGTCGCAATCCGCCGCCGCCGTCGCGAGGGGATGGAACGTCTCGGCTACGCCGAGGAGGGTTGCCAGGGGCTTACGTCCCGATAATATCGAGGGTGAATCGTCTCGGTCGCGCCGGAGGGACCGCCTCTCTCTGTGTTTGCACGATCTCCTCCTCCGAGGTGTACACCACCGAGAGAATCTCTTCGGCTCCCACGATTTACTCTACCGAGTCATACAAGTCGAGTCCCGCGATTGTGAGGAAAGTCGAATTATTTTACTGGTAATTTTATAGCACACAAACGCGTAACTCATTATTCGCATCATCGAATTGATATCTTCGCGAAGCGCTTGAGTAATAAATTGAACGCGTTATTTATGGCGCAATTTATTAGATTAATAATTTGAGAAGTATATATCTTAATTCGAATTATATACAATATTAATCTTGGGCCTTAATCATATTCTTATGTACATCACACTGACACAAGATTTGAATATAATTGTATCAGTTTTGATTGCCTCGATGCACCGTCTCGCGAGTCGCGGCTTTCAGCTCCGGGCGATCTACAATATCGCACAATATCCATCACTCCGTGCTCCTTTAAGACGAACGAAAGATAGATTAGAAGGAATTTCCGGGCGGTTAATCAATCGAGCGGAGCCAGAAGGGAAATCCAGAATTACACTGGAGATTAAACTGGCAGCAGTCGTGATTAAGGCCGCGCAACAACGTTAATAAGTACGCGCATCGGGACAAATAGGACGGAGGGCTGCGCGCCGTCCGTATACCTTCGTACCGCGATTGAGGGTTATCGCGCGCTCCTTCTCTCTTTCCCTTTCTCTCCCGGGAGAGTCCGTCAATCATGCAAATACAGTAGCTCGAGCCGCTGGAAAACCGCACACTCCGACTCTCCCGTCGCTTCCCATGTACTACATAAGGTAATGACGCGTATCTTCCTTACTTCGCGGGAGCGAGCGTCTCGAGCTCGCCGATTCGACTCGTATACGTACTCGGACCAAAAGAGATAGAGAGAGGAGAGAGCTACCCACCCGATCGCACGCTCTGGGGATTTTCGAGGAGAAAAATCAATGGGAATAACGGTGACACGCATGGGTCAGTGCGTTTGTAACCTTTGAGCCGTCGCGCCGCGCGAAGGCGAAGGCAAAGGCGAAGAAGAAGAAGAAGAAGAAGAAGAAGAAGAAGAGGTGCTCGGTTCCGAAGGCAAAACGGTAAACCCGCGCCAACACACAGAGTAGGATATCTCCTCTTGACGTAATTCCATTCGACATTCTCGCGTGGTGATACCGACACTCTACGTTGTCGTACGTGCGAACGTCTCCGTGCGCGCGTGTGAGCGCGTATACGTACGTATGTACGTTTGGGGTCCACGACGAGCCAGGAGGGGTCACCGACCTCCGGTGCCACTGGGAAAAATCTCCATTGCAATATTTCCATGCCATTATTCGATTAATTATCGCGGTGGGCACGCGGATCGCGGTGTAGTCGTAACGGAGAATGAGTTAGAGACGATTTAATACAGAGACGTTACCCGTTTGTCCCCTCTCCCCCCCCTTCCTCTCGAGGGAAGATCGATAACCGACGAAAAAAGCGCTCGTCAACATTTAATAGTATTCTTAATTAGAAATTTGAATTGCTTATTTAATATTTTAGTACGGATCTTTTTATATTATTCGACCGTTCTGTTAGTAATGGATACTATTAGTTTATTGTCTACCGCGACGACGAATGCATAAATCAGGTGGTTTCTGTAACTGTGATTGTGTCTAAAAACGGAATTTTGGAGCACAAGCGTAATTGGAATTTCCGCTTTCGGCTCGCTCGAGTGGAGAGATATTCCGATGGCGTTTCGCGGATATATTCGTCGCTTCTTCCTTGATTAAATACGCGAAGAGGGGGAATATATTATGTGAGCGGTGGAAACGGAGGAATCTCTCTCTCAGATGTTACACCCACACACAGATGTACACATACACGCGCGAGCGCGTTCACTCACGTTGCGTGGGACGCATCGGTGCTCGATACTGCTCACCCCGTTTCGCGAATTCGCTCGCCGATCACGATCGGCGACACGTCTTCGTCGAATTATCGAAATACCTCGCGCGATCGCCGGCAGAATGCTAATACGCATCCAGCGGGCGTTCGCGCGCATAACGTCCGTGTTACTGCGAACCCGCTATTTTTAGTTCGCACCGATTCTGTCTTTACTCGGCGAAAATATTGCGCATCGACCGAATGCATATCCGCTTATCTGTGACAATTTGCTAAAAAAATACAGGCTGAAAAATAACGGTGAATCCAACTGTAAGGAACAGAAGAGTGTTCTTTATTGTTATTTTTTTACATTTTTACACATTTTTGGCTTATGTTGCAAATATGGTAATTTTTGTGGGATGTATAAAATGTGCGAAACAGTAATTTAAATATCTTTAATATATTTAAGAAAAAAACTGCAATGTGCAATTACAGTATAACGATTTGTTATATATATTTTTCTAATCAGTTTGTTGCAAATGTTTCCCCAAAATCGTATGGACTGTTATAAACGCCTCATACAATTCACGATATATCTCTTTAACGTATTGTTAAATTTATTAATTGTTCCATATGCATTAAATTATTCAATGCATTAAATTATCCAATGCATTAAATTGTTCCATAAAACGGAGATTTAGATTACAATAGTGTGGAATATTTGACGTGCGAACCGTGACGGTACCAATCACGCCGCGCTGGTCCGTTTTACAGGGGGATTCCAATTTAGCATGGTAGCGTAGATCTCCCCAAACCCTTCGTTCCTGCCGAAGGATGAAGGAAGTCTACGTCTGCCAGTCGAGATGAGAGGGGCAGGACGGAGGGGGCAGGATGCAACTGCGAAGCCCGGGGAGTCCAGAGAGAGAGAGAGCCCGGACCCCCATCATTATCCGTTGAACCCTGCGGAGGCTCGAACATGCATCAATTATTTGGTGGATCGAGGAGGGACGTATCCTCCCCCTCCATCATCCCACCTCCGCCTGCATCCTATGTCGAACGACCAATTGCACCATACATCACACTCGCGCTATATTCGCCGTCATAATGTCGGGGTACGCGCGCAGCACGCTTCTTTCTCCCGTCCCCTGTTTGTCTCTCTCTTTCTCTCTTTCTTTCTTTCTTTTAATTCCGTTCTTGCTTCTCGCGTGCGTCTTTTTGGATTGCTATGAAGGAATCTTTTAATCGCTAAAGTGCAGGCGCTATCAGTAGAAAGGGAGGAAGAAAGGGAGATGGTACATCTATTGATTATTCCGGAATGAGAGAGGCTTATTATAGAATAATTAAGTAGATATTAATATATCGCGAAAATAGGGAACTAAGTCTAGAAAGTTAATTAAGAAGCTTTGGATTTTAAGTTGATAAGTGCAAGGCAAGAGTCGATAGGAGTTTGCTAACAAATTCAAAGAAAAAGCTATAATGCATATATGCTGGAAAATTTAGACGTATTATTAACGATCCATATTATCAAACAGGAATATAAATGAAGAAACAGAAAAGAAAGAAATTTAATATTTTAAATAAGAATTATAAAAAGTAAAACAAAAAGGATATATCGAAAGACCTCCAAATGTGATGCTTAATTTTTACATATACATGTCAAAAATTTAGGTATCCGAGACGATCCAAATTGCTCAATTCAATTTAGTGGAAGCGCATTTCATATCTTTGTTTTATTCTCTTCGTCCTCTTCGGAGGGAGAATATTAGCGTATGTGAAAGATAAAAGAGGAACAAGAAAGAAAGAGAGAGAGAGAGAAAAAACTTGATGAAGAGCCTCGATGCGATCGTATGCGAACGTCCGCTGGACATTCGATTCCATCTAAACGATCAGCCTCGGTCATAAAAGTGTTCCGCGTAAAAATGTTCGCGATCACGCGGTGAGAATCGCGTGTGCACGGACGAGAGGCGACCGGTTGACTTGCAGCAGGCGCGCTCCCTCGATTCACGGATTTTACGTGGCGTCGACGCTAAAGCGTACCGTCTCCGCTCGGAGCCAGGCTCTCCTCTCATCTCGAGAGAGGTGAGACCCGCGCTCGCGATAAAACTGGACTCTTAATGGCGATGGTGTTCCTTCGACGCTGGCTTCCGCACGGAATACAATACGGCGGATCGTCCGTTGTTGTCGGCGGTGACGCTCTCGCGCGCTGCGGCTTTTCTCACCGTCTCGTCGTGCCATTAAGTGGTCTCGTGCCGGGAGGAAACCTGAGCGAAAACGCGAGCGGGTTGAGCCACGAGCGGCGATAAATGTCGGGGATGCGACGCGGCGCGCAGCAAGGGATTCGACCATAGGGGAAAAAATCGGCGATGCATTGTGTCGCCGCAGCCGGAGTTTCGACCACGTCGAAAGTAATTGACTGCCAGGCGGGTCTTTCGCTGCCCCTCGATCAACTTAATAGTGATGACTCTGGCATTAACACGACTTTAGACAACATTGGTGATGAGGTGCTACTGTTGTATTTTCTTCGGGATTTGCGCGCGTGGCTGAATCCTGTAATAATTTTCTGGTATTTTATTCGACGATTTGGAATACTGGTATTAAACAGCTATCGATCGATATTTTGTTATGATAAATGAAAATACTCTCTGAATACCGTCCCCTCATCGCGTTTAGTCCCTTGAATTATAAATGGACTGCTCTCCCTCTCACTGCAATATTAATACATCCGTGCTATTAATCACGTCAATGTGTTTGCATATTTTCAACATTTTTTATTTAATATTTTATTTTAATATTAGCGTTTTGTTTTTGTAATTTAAATATGAAAAGTTTATCATGTGCAAGATTTTTTTTAAGAATAGGTTTTTTTAAAAAAATCTTTAGCTCTCTAATGGTGTTGATTTATTTAACTTCAATTCCTTGCAAAAATGTAATGGATCATCTTTTCTTTTCTTTATAATTTTATTTTAATAATGTATCTTGGTACGTAATTTTGAAAGTTCAAAATAAAATTCTTAAAATTGATGTTATAATTTTATTTTAATTTAAAGAAAGAATGAGATCTCTCTCTATTATCAGTATTATCACATAAATTATTTAAATTTTGATAAAGTTAAATTTTAATTTTTTATATATTTTTGATTACAGAGAAGAATCACGAAGAAGAAAATTATGTTAACCGAAATTAGCGCTAATGTGTATTTATAAATTTTTGCTTGAATTATAAAATATGAGATAGATTAAATTGTGAAAATCAATATGAACTAATTATATCAACTAATTTTTAAACATTTTTGCTGAAGAGAATCAATTTTACATTTTGTAAGGAAAATTGTCCTTAAAGTTACGACACATTCTGTATATTTAACTGTTATAAAAAAAGAGAGACGATATTTTGGATCTCCACTGATAGATACAATTGAATCCCGTTATTCGATAGGCAATCTGTTTCGTTTGTAGCGAATTGTCGTTGTCCCGCCAGTTTCACGACGAGAATTCGATTTATGTGGTATCTCACCGAATTGTGCACGAGTAGTTTGGGTGGACAGCAGTTTCCGCTTTCATGTATAAGAACAATCGCAAGAAGAAGAAAAAGTTGAAAGTCTCTTCGAGCACTTATCTCACGCGCACATCGTTCGATAAGGCCGATGAATTTCTCGATTGTAGCACGTGCGATCGAAATACAAATATATATTTTATGTAAATCTGTAAACGTATTATCACATAAATAATTAATACAACTAAATGTAACAAAAACAACAAATGATGTCGCATGAACGATTTTAATTTAAAATTTGCAATTTTCCGTCTCGAGGTAGGGTTTAATTTTATTTATAGTAAAAATTTTTACCACAGATAAGAATTACGAAGAAAAAATTGTCTTAACCGAAATTTGCGGTAGTTTGTATTTATAAATTTTTGCTTGAAATATAAGATAGATTGGGTTGAATGTTAAAATTAATATAAACTAATTATATGTAGTTTAATTATTTTATACAATACTTAACCCACTTATAGTGGGTTGAATGTTACAATTAGTATAAACTAATATTTTTAGTTTATACTAATTATATCAACTAAAATTAATCAAGGAATTAATAAGTATTTCGACTATTTTCAACGTCTAAAAGAAGAAAATTATTTACAAACAATTGATGCCTTTTTTAATACGTCGTTCGCCTTCATTTTCGGTGCAGCGTCGTTGTGTGATATTATTGTACTACGTAATAAAGAAAGTCGATCCGCGAAGGTGGAACGGACGTAAGATGCGGAGGCGTATTATGCGTTTCTCTCAAGGACGGCGTGTTGTATAACAACGTTCGTTTTACCGATCACGATATCGACCTCGTCTGGAATGTCGACGGATCGAGTGTACAATAAATTCAATTCCGTTTTCTTTAACATAACTCGATTCCTCTCCGTTTCAAGATTATACTTTGATACTTCCGTCCCAATAATTCAAAACAGAAAAATTTTTCGAAGATTCGAATTTTTGTAGGGTATTTGATATACTAATGATAGAAAAAAAATATCCACTTAGATGATCCATTTTAATTTTTTACATGTAGTGTGTGGATATCTTTCGTGTTTTTATTTTATGTAGATTCTACCATTGTGCGTAAGTTTTAATTCGTTTTAATAATACAAATTTATTAAATTTATTCTAAATGCTTAGGAAGCATTATTATCAGATTATGAATTGAAAAAATATTATTTCCGTCTCAGATATCTTTTTATCTTTTTTGCTCAACAAACACCTTTCGACCATTATCAATTTTATAGAGACAACGTTAAAGTAGAGCACCTTGGGAATATCACATTTAACGAACATCTATTATGATCGCCCTCAGACAGGATCCGAATTCAACGAACCGTCACAAATTCTCTCGAGGGAGCGACAAATATCTTAACTCGCGCGCGCGCGTGCGTGATTCCTGCTGAATGAAAGCGCGTCTCGGATCGGATGCGATCATACGATCGCGCGTACAGTTAGAAACGGTTCACTTTAATTAGCTCGTATGTCACTGGTAACGCCAGCTGAGAAATCCGAGTTCCCTGGGGCAGATGTACGATAGCTAGGGTGCGATAGGCCGCGCGCGCGACGAGACGCGCCGAGCCGAGACGAATCGGCGACGCGTTGCCCGCGATCGAAATTAGACGGATGAATTATTTGGCGGCGCGAAAACGCCGGCGCGCAAACGCTGTCGCGCATTTTATCGGTTCCCGTTCATTGATTCGGCGCTCGCCGCTCTAAATGGGGTTAGCTCGTATAATTGAGCGTGGCAGATTCGCGCACGTTCTCCAAGAGCGCGGCTGCGAGGATGATGACCCGCGCACGGATTTTGGAGTTTGTCTCGATGCCCGTCTCATCACTCGTCTCATCGCTCTCGTTCTGTCGATTCCTGTCGTCACGTCTCAACGTATAATTACTTCTCGTTCGATTCGGTTCGTTGACCTCCGGCTGCACAGCTCCGAGAGAGTCGGCTCGACGAATTGATGGTATCGCGCGAGAACCCGATTAACGTTGATAATCGTTTACAGTCGAGAAGTGAGGGGGGCGGGTAGCATGTAAAAAAGATTGTATCGAAAATATCGATTCGGCAGATACGCTTGCCACGCCTTTGTTCCGTAAACAACGTCGAATTATCGCGATCGACCTCTTTTGACTTACGCCTATTCGACTGGAATGGCAAAACGATCGATTTGCTTGTCACTTTTTATCAGATAATCGACATATCGTCTAATACGATGAAAATAGGAAATTTGATTACCACGCGTAAAAAAAATATATATATTGTACATTCAAAAGCTTTTTGATCGAGCAACCAAGATGCGACCAAGATTTATTATGTTCTGCTGTACAAATTGAGGAAATTGTGCCTTAATTGGTATCTCTCTTTTTGACTCTTTTAATTTAATTATTATATTCCAGACGCGGGTGATGTGTACGGATGTTGTCTTAGATGTGTAGCACATAAATTGTTATTATCTATTATCTGCCTCGTTATCACGTTCGCAACTTAAGGAATACGAGTTAATTGCGGTGATTTAATTTGCGAAGCACAAAGGAAGAAAAAAAAATCCTGCGGGCGGAAGGTACACCTTCCCGGGGTTACTGTCCTCGTTACAACGCGTGCAATTAACATGTCCTATTAGGCGGGTAGCGTGTTTCGGAAACGTTGCGAGGACGGCTCGACGCGGACGGCTCGACGCGCTCCGTACATTACTAACTCGCGTGTATTCCGTTAGATCGATCGTGAGCATAATCTGTGTATCGTGTGGAGCAGATATTAACTCGTCTAACATGCAGTGGCATATCGTTGCGGCATCGGTCGTGATTGAGTTATCTCGGCGAGTCTCTCGTATACCATCTCTCCTGTGTAATTTTGCAACTTACTATATCAGTTCCCTAATGTCAGGGCTGATTTGCGGATCTGTCATAAACGTTGAGCGAATTCTCGTTCGGTTTTTTTTCCCCCGGGTGAGTGCTATACGTTCTCGTAAATTCTTCAATGATTTTTTTTCCCTTCGATCATCCTTTACAGTCAATTGATCGTCCCGCGTTTCTTCGATGTATCTATTAGAAGCACGCGCATCCGCCAAGCACGTCGGACGCCGATTCCTCGGGTCGGTGAGAGAAAGAGATAGCAGGTACACACTGTGCGCGATCGATAAATCTCCCGGTCCGGTAATGGAAAAAGGCGAATCCTCTTCCGCCAGCTTATTTCTGCCCGGCAGGACCCTTCGGAGTTATTACGGTTTAATGGCTGCACCGTTAACGAAATCAATTAACGAGGGAGGCGTTTCGGCGGCGTTGCGTCTGGTCAACGTCTCAACTTTCGTCTACTTCGCGCGTTTACTTCCTCCCTTCCCCCTTCCCCCTTCATCTTCCCGATTCCCCTCGTCTCTACTCTACTGTTTTCTCTTTCGTTTCTATTTGTTTTTCTCTCCCTCTTTCTCGCCACCTCATCGCGCCGCTGCACGCGTGATCATCTTCAACGGATATAATCTCTTGTTACAGCCCTCGTTACTGAAGGGAATCCATCAGCACGTTCGTAAAGTTCTCTTGAACGAAACTTTTATTACGGTCCACCCAAAATTTCCCACTCATTAAAAAGTAGGTTGGGTCCAACAAGAATCCCCGTTGCGTCACTAAGTGCTTTCGATGATTCATTACATGGCGCTGATTCTTGGGAGCGTAATTACAGGATTTCGCGCGAAGACAATAATAGGAAGTTGCGTCTGTAAAACTATCCTTTTTTATAGATGAGTATTCCGCAGACAAACAACTTCATTTTTGTTATTTTCTCCCAGGTCAATTAAATTATGAATTATTCATAGTAATATAATGGATATGTTGAGTCAATACGAATACTTTCAAAGAATACATAATTTGATTGCTTTGAAATTTAAACAGAGCCCAGAAAATCGGATGGAAGTTAATCGGAAATAATGGAGTAATTTTACCGCGTGCACATATAGCCTTGTGAAATTTATGGCTCGCTCTTTGCGATCCTCCGCGAATTTTCGACGTACCTTTGACGTGGGCGGGTAGACCGAGGTATCGAAACGATCTCCGCGTTCTCGTGCAAGCTCATCGATTTTAAACATCGGGAAGAAGTGTCGGGGGAAGGAGGCGGGAGGAGGGAGGACGCGGCGACTACGGTGCGGAGGCGTAGAAACGCGCGCGGGACGAGGAGCAGAGCCGGGCATCCTAAACGCGGGGTATCGGCGCGGCGGACCGCCCTGCGAAAGGGTCCCGAAGGGGTCTCTCTCTCTCGGCGGAGGTTCGATAACCGAACGTGCGCGCGCGCGAAATTACCGAAATTGCAGGTCGACCAAGTCCCAGTACTTGACCTCTTCCCGCGGCCCGTACTGCCTCGAGGAGGCAGATATACGGAGGTGTACATAACGTATATACCACGAGCACGTACCTACGAGCTCGGCTGCTCGGCGAGCGACGAGTTTACCGACTTTACCGTGAGATATTCCGCCGCGAAATTTCGCCGGCTATATCGAACGCGCCAAGAAATAACATTGTAATGAAGTTATAAACGTTCGGTCAATAGCTCGGGGTTAACAGCGAGTAATAACCATGCATCGCGGGTATATGTATAATTGAATCGTTTATTCTGAAAAGAATGCAAGACGCATTAAATGCGCGGTCAAATTAAGCTGATCGAGGTGTTGATTAAAAGAGAATTTTAATTCGAGATTTAATGGCCGGAATATTTGAAGTTAGGAAATTGGAATCTCGTGACAAATGACCTCCTGTGAACTTTCGCTGATTGAGGAAATTTCGACTAGAGATTCGTCAAAATTCTTGACGAATTAAAAAATTTTGTTCTTAATGATTAATATATCTATGAAGTGATAATAATAAAAATAGGCATTAAATATATTTAAGATAATTAGATAATATTCCATTTTGCGAATAAGCAGATGCTGTAAGACGCGAGAATATAAGCTTTTGCTGATTGAGGAAATATCGATTAGAGATTCGTTAAAGAATCTTGACAAATTAAAAAATTTTATTCTTGACAATTAATGGAATGATAATAATAAAAATAAGCATTAAATATTTAAGATAATTAGATAACATTCCGTTTTGCGGAATGAGCAGTTTCTGTATAAGGCGAGAATGAATGTCGTCGAGTCGGGGCGCTTTGCATACACGACGTCGAAATATTATAATCGCAAGAGATTTTTGACGCGAATAAACGTTACGAGCGGCTTTTGCACAAGCAATTCGGGCTGTCGTGGAAGTTCGGAATTGGCTCAGCCATGCAAACGTAGTAGCGAAAAAATATATTACGGGTTTCCATCGGGCGAGAGAGGAGGCTTCTGAATTAGCATACTCTCCGTGAACTTGACACACACCGTTCCGGCAGAAAAATGCAAATGCTCGTGGGACCCAATCCATTCGCGTCGTCTTCTCGGTGCGGCGCGGCCGAAACTTAGGTGCCCGTTGTGGGAGGTTCGGAGGCACCGTTAAATCATCTATTAAGCCCGCTAATTAAAGCAGATTCGGGCATGCGATAAATATTCAGTCACCGGAAATATGTCCAAATGAGTGCGGTGACCCCTTCCTGCGTTCAGAACATTTCCAAAAATTACTCCGAGGAATGTGATTAAAGCAGCATACCGTTTTAAGACGAGAAAAAAAACTATAATTCCACACTTTTTTTGAGCCGACCGTTTTTACGACCGCGAACAAAATTCCTCGTAGGATAAAGGAAGAAATCAATACATGATTATTAATGGAGTGATAATAATGAAATAGGCATTAAGTATTTAAGATAATTAGGTATCGTTTTGCGGAATAAGCGGTCTCTCTGTAGGCGAGAATGAGCGTCGTCGACTCATTTGCATTCCCAAGAAAACCATTTCGCAACGTTCCCCGGCGCGTCCTGGCAACTACGTTTCCTGGTGATGGCAGGCGCATCTAAACGTATCCGCGCAATTAGGCTGTTTTCCATACCGAATCGTTAAGTGTCCATTATTATGCTCACTTTGTAGCTACAACGAAGGTGTCTTAAGTAGACAAGGTCGCGCGACGGGCCGCCTTGTGCAGTGCCAACAGGCGATACAAAGCAGATAAAGCCGTCTGCCATTTCAATCCGAGAGGCGTGTTAATAATCGTGTATATAGTGGCGATTAAGTCCGTATTGTGTTTACGCTAATTGAAACTCACGCACACGCTACCGCGTTACGAATGAGTAATAAAGCGTGAAAAATACGATTATAATGGTAACGAAGAATGAAAGGAAGTAGAGATAAAATTAATGGCGGGCTTCCTCGAATAATATCTGGAAAAATATTTGGTCTCCAATTCGCTAAAGATGTCAGAATATAATTGGCTTTTGTAAATTATTCAAAGCGATCAAATACGTACGCACTATACTCGCGAATAAAGTTTCAAGAAGACGAGTGAGTAAATTCCAGTTGAGATTCTGACATAGTCGAGTTTACGTCATTGCATTGCAACGAGAAAGAGAATCGCGTTCTAAGAAAATAAATCACTATTAGATAAGTTAATTGAACGCCGTTCGATGACAGTCTAACGCCATACCACAAGTCGGCATAAAAGTAATTATCATTAATATCCGTGATTATATCATCGATTATTTCAATAGCTCTTTCATTATGTCATCAAATCTCGCGGATAATAACGTCGCGCTTCGACGGACAAACCAGCGTCTCGATCTTTCTCTCCCTATGAGCTCGCCAATATATCGGTTCTCCGTTCTTCTCCTCGAGAGGAGAATCGGCCCTCCGTAATCTGGACTTAACGCGTCGATGCGGTGTGTAATTATTAACGTAACGGCGATAATTAGCCAGCTGTTTGCCAGGGCGGAGCGCGCTTCCCGCTTTGACGCGCGAACTACTGAATGAACCGTCGAAATGCAAATGCGTATCAGGTAAACCAATGTATTAACCGCGCCGAAGAGCTGATTCACGCTGATGACTCGACAATTAATTACCCGATTATGGGATCGTGATGCGGCTAACACACGGCGCGCGCATAGTACAAGCCGCGCGACTTGGTACGCGAAAATTTCACGCAAAGAGGAGGAAGAAGAAGGAGAGAGAGAGAGAGAGAGAG
>NW_012027002.1:45075-57559 GCF_000956235.1 Wasmannia auropunctata
GGGGAGGGCGGAAGAAGGAGAAGAAGTGTCCGTTATGCAAATCGTACGAGCCTGATAAGGCTTTTGCCAGGAAAGGGGTAGGAGACGCGCTGCTAAATCGACGATATATTAGCGATCGCGTGCCGATAACATCGCCGATTTCTGCGTAGTTCAATCACTGAACAAGCCGCGTACACCGGCGTCCACTCGGCGCGACGCGATCGGCAGAAAGGATATAAATAATTGGCTGTAAATTATTCACGTCGCGCGTAGTCCGCGTTATAGAGCCTACAATGTTTACAAGCGTATACGTGTCTCGCCGACGGTGATATTCCACGGCTGTCAATCTATCATCCGTCAAATCCGGGCGCGGCTTATATAGTTGTTCGCCGACTTTATTATACGTTCAGCGAGTCCCCCCGTATTATTGCCATTAAATCGTCTCGCGTCTTATTCGAGATTCACGCGGGTAAATCCAGCCCGAACCGACCCGAGTGTCAGTACAGCAGTGTCGGGTCTTTATCTCTAACGCTCGTTCGTGAAATTATCCCGCACCCGTTTCGGTCGGTGATTTGAAATGCAAATTTCGGTAGTCAATTGCATTTCCCGATGTGTACAACCTCGCGTCGCACGAGACTATTAAGTAAACGCTCTCGTGTAAACCCATCTCGCTCTTCGGTAGACACGACGGACTTTCAAAATCGATTTCGTTTGATTATCATTTGAAGCGGTGTATACATCGGTGGGAAATAGCGTGTTCGAGTCGCTTAATCCAAGTTCGACATCTTCCTCTTTCAATCTCAGTCGCGAATTGTTCTACAATTCCAAACTTGGTTAACATCGAGATTGCTTTAGCTCTGTCGGATTTGAATAGATTTTACTTCGATCAATACATTCTCATTCATTGCGTATTCCATTCCTTTTATCGTTCTTGCTCGCACGTTGTTGAAGTTGAATTAACTTTTAAGATTCTTAATTTTAAGATTTGTTTCATTGGAGATGCGCGATCATATGAGAGTGGAGAATTTCGAGTAGCAACGGTCGTAATTTATATATATTTTCACCTCGCTTCGTTTACTGCGAGTTACACGCTAAAATCGGACGTGGCGTCGGACAAAGACGGTCGTTTCAATTAATAAACACTCCGTAGAGGTGTCTTCGCGCGAGAGATTCATTTTTCAGCGGCGCGGATGCGCATCGAGAACTCGCGGCCGAAGTGTGCATTCCTTTCCGTCATAATCACCGTCAATGACTACCGGAAAGGCCAAAGGCCTCCACAATTTCTGATAATCGACCGGACAGCCGTGAAAAGCTTTTTCTGCTACGTCGGCTGCGCGGATCAAATACTCGATGTATTTTATCTACATACATACGCACATGACAGAGGATGCGCGTTAGAAGAGGGGAGCGGGGGGGGGGGTGGGAAGGAGAGGAGAGAAGAGGAGAGGAGACAGAGTCGCAGGTGTCTTCTTCGACTTCTATATATAGAGATTACAGCGGCGCGCGCGATCGCTGGTAGATAGAAACGGCAATAAATTCGATAAATCGATCTGTTCAGCGGCGACGACGAGGTCGAGCCTTCTCGGCGACGGCGAATGTGTTTGCCGTGTGCGCGCGTGTTTGTACGCGTACGGTACGTATACCGGCGCGACGTCGCCGGATTCCTGAGGATGATCTAAGTGCCTGAGATTAATTATTTCGTCGCGTCTAATTAATGCCCGCCGGTACCGAGGCGTAATTACCGCCGCCTCGCGCGGAACGCGCCACTTTGCGCGGCATTCGCGCTCGGATCACGATCGATTATCGGTGTCCGTGACCAGGAACTGAAACCGCGCTCGCTATCCAGGAACCTTAAAGCGCCTGCCCGATTCGATCTACGCTCGATCGGTGGAGAGCGTCTCGGGGCGGGTTAATCAGTTAGGCGCTTTCGCGAACTATCCTCGTCGAATTGTTGCGTTGTTATTGCATCGAATTGCGCGTCTATTTACTCGAGTACCGATTCAATGACCGTGAAGTAATTAATCGCGATTCGACGGCTCAGATGTATCATGCATACGTGTGTCGAGTGTATCTTAAAATTAAATGGCATACCGGAGGGCATACCGATCTCTTGATAAATTTAATTGAATTCGACGAAGTGACATCTTTATTTGGCATTCTCTCGTATTCGATTGCTTGTAATTCCAGGGTAATCAGTACCTCGACATTTTTGTACGAGAATAATACGTATGTTAAATTCGAAATTTCCAGATGGGGGGGAAATAAAGAAAACCCAGGATATCCTGTACGCGGCTAAATGCTTGTGTTGTACCGTCGTAAGCAATAACGATGCCGGTTGTTGCAGATAAAAGAAAGGGTAGGAAGGTTATAATAATATATTGAGGCAGGCAAGGCGTCGAATGTGTATGGTACTAAATTACGATTCCGCTACGGGAGGAATGTACCGCGATTCCTGTAAATGGAAATCGGTACAAGGCGCACGGTAAATTAGATGATCGCGCTACCATACGCAGAGCGAATTGATTGTCATGTTCGCAGGTGCTCGTTCAAAGAGGCCTCGGGGACCGTGTTACCGACGCGTGTAATTAATTGCGGTTACAATCGAGCAATTTACTCGGATCGTTCCGGACGTACGAGCGCGTACGTTAATAGCGAGCCACGTCGATCTTGAAACGTCAGTTTAGCGTCTCAATAACATACCGTTTACCGGAGTCCGTTGCAGAGAAGTACTGCTCGTTCGCGTATTATGACGGACTTGAGAAAGCCAGCAACGAAGGACGAAATAAAAACTAAAAAATAAGAAGTTTTACTGCACACATAATTATAATTTTATTATATAAAGTTTTATTATATAAATCTTACGTTATATAAATCTATATATAAATATATATCATGATTTTGCTTTTTCCCACATGTATATGGAAATTAATACAATAATCTATTGTGACACCATTGTAAAATCAGGTACATGAATTATATAATTGAAAAAAATGCGATTATTATTTCTTCACAGAGAACAAATTAATTATCTATCAATGTTATATAGCGATAATTTAGAATCGGAAATCAGATTTAACTCAAAATGATTATTTTTTCATAATACGCTCTTAAAAACTTCTACCTTGTTAATGCAAGAAAAATGATAATTCAAGAAGAAGTCGAATAATTACGCGAAATCCTGGGTCTACGAGACGAAATTGTGGATTCTCGGAGACGTGATGATGGTCGCGGAGGTGTGAGACTTAGAATATGTTAATTAGGCGTTAATAGTGCTCGTCTCGTGCACGATAATCAGCGATGTTCACCACGGTCGATCTCTCCGTGCTATTAATAATTAGCTCCTAATTAGACGGCTCGTAAATAATTTCTTGTCGGGCCGCGGATCCGTTGGACGCGCTTCTTTGTACGCTCACCTTTGCTCCCTGTATCCCGTTAAGGGATACGCCGAGGAGTTGCACACGAGAGAGTCGCAACATCGCGCGAGAACGACAATTGCATTTCTCTCTCGAAAATTTTCGACGTTTACGACCGCGGCGCCAGTAAAGCGCCGTCTCGGACAACGTTCCGAGGAGTTCGGCATCCGCAATTGCATTACGATTTGATAAACGGTACTTAGGTACGTAAAAGAATTTCAGATAAAGATTTTGACCGATTTCAGAAGCTTCGCTTATGTCTTCCTTGTTTATCAAGTAGAGGAAATGTCAAATTTTCCAGAGAGTTAAGTCCGAAGTCAGATGCCTTCGGATCTTCACGTTCCTGATTCTTTCTTAATAGTCTGCATTCTCGGTGCTTTAACGGTGCGATCGTCTAACGCTATATTTCACGCCGCGCGCTACGTATACAATACAGACCCGACGCAACTTTAATGAATCTTCGTGGGGCGACATAAGAATGCGAGAATCGCGGTCCGATAGTTAATGCGCTTTTTGCGTATCGCATACCGCGCGCGGGCCCTTCGCCGTGACTAATTACCGTTCGTATTTATTGTTAACTTCTGGCCGCGGGCGCAGAGACGTTGTGACGAATCGGGGCCTATCCACCCCCCGCGGCCCGAGAGATCGAGAGATGAAAAACCGATCTGACGTGAGCTTAATGGCGGTGACAAATCGCCCCGAGAGCGAGCGCGGCCGCGCTCTCGTGATCTCGCGAGAGAGAAAGGGAGGAAGAGAGAGAGAGGGGGAGGGGGACGCCGCGCCGCGCATCTCGGGATGCCCGCCGACAATGTTATGCGCTCTCGCATGCTCGCTGGAGACTGACTTACGCCTTGCCCGCGCGCGTCGTGGAACAATAACCTGTCGCCGATGACAGGCCGATCGATAACTCATCTGCGAGCGCCGGACCGGACAGTCGATTAAACTCGACCTATGCCGCCCGACGTGAGCGCGGCGAGCCGTCCTCCACGTTGTAAAAACCACCCGCATTCTCGACGGTCCTTGCCCCCGGATCGTTGCGTCCGACGCAGTTCGGCGAGGGAGATCTCCATAAAGCTCCCATCTCTGCGGTAGTATTGGATTAGTATGTAGATTTTTATTCGATAAAGGAGAAGGCAACCTGGGCACGTAGGTATACTGGATTTCGATACGACGGAACGATAATGGCGAAATTGATGCTGTTATCGATGAATCTCGCGTCTTTTTTATCCGATCTTTAGAGATAATTTTATTTTATAATTTATTAAAAATAAATGTAAAATAATCTCTCTTTTTTTGCCTAAACTTTTATAGTGTTTAAAAAAATATATATTCTACGTGCTAAAACTTCGATTATTGAATTTTAAAAGTATGTGTTGGGATTCTTTTCCCTTATCAGAGTAGTTTTCGAGCTTCAAATTTCCGAGCAACTGCAGTTCGGAGCTCCTTGTAACATTATCTAAATTGGCGATAGTCTCGCGAATTCGTAAGGATGAGAGAGGATGGACGGCAGGAGACGCTTAAGCTCGAAAGAGCCAGTTAACTAGAAGTAGTATTTATGTATAGGTACAACAAATTAGCTATAGTACTCGGTCGAACGGTTCGTCCAAGCCGTGTTGTAGCAGTTGGTGTTCCACGGATTTTCTGTCTTAACTCGGCTAGACTCTTAGAGTACGTGCAACGATCGTTTTTATTCCGTTTCTGCTTTATCTTCTGTAATGTGTACAATTCGAGAAAACGGTCCAGACGATATCTTGTCTTGAAACTTTGGAAGCGCGATAATCGCCGTCACAACTCATTTGTAACGAACAAAGAGCAGTCTCTTTTTTTTACATTTAGATAAAGATAGCAAGGGTCTTTCCTTTTGTAAAATAGAGAAATGGGACATGTAAAAATATTAATGAAAGAGAAGTTGAAAAATGGCAACTAAGGGGCGATTTGTCGCTTCAGTGGAATTAATTTCGTAAGTGATGTACAAGTGATACGTACAGAATTTGAATCGCAAACTTTATCTCTCATTCACTATACATATATAGACGCCTATGATGTGCGCTCTTTACACGATAATACGTCGCAGAACTAATGAAGTAATTAAGCGCCTAATAAAGTAATGGTTCCAATCGTGGAGAATCGCCATTATCGCCAGCAATAAGCACATCCAATAAATGTAAATCTATTTATATCCGCTGCAAGAGAGGAATTATTATTGATAGTAGCTGTAAATGGAAGAATTCCAGGTTGTTACGATGCGTAATCACGATGACGCGAACGGACGCGAGAGAACGAGAAATTCTTCGGTTTTACGATAACTCGCGTATAATGGAATTACGTTGATAATGATCGATAAATTTTTTTCTCTCTTTCTTTTTCTCTCTCCCTCTCTCTTTCTCTAGGATCGCGCGTCTTGCCCTCGATGCGTAAGTGTTCATGCACGTTTGCGCGACGGGCTAATAACGGTACGTAGAGTACGGATAACCTTCGCTCGTTAATTCGTTAATTCCACCGGCGTAATTAACTTTCGTGTGACAAATCGCGAAAGGAAAAGAAAGGAAAATGCCGACGACGCTCGGCATAACTTAGCGACTGCTAACGAAACAAGCGTGCGTAGAATTTTGTCAAGAGGCACGACGGCAATTAACACAGAATTATCGATGAAGCGGCCGCAAATAGCCGATATTATATTAGCCGACCGTGAAACGCATGCCAAGAGGACGGAATCGGTGCGCTCGCGGTAATGGAACCGGATATACGCTAGAGCTAATCGATTATCATTTATTCCACGTGCGAGCGCGAAATCGACCTTCTTCGTCATCGTATCGCGTTTACCGCCACGTTTTCTTGCAACGGCGAAACATAATGGTATCGTCATTATTGTAATGTGGAACTATTAATCTGAAATGTCGGCGACACTTCCTTGGTACAAAAATCGATATCTATCGCAGAATTTTTTGAATCTTAAGACCTGAATTGATTAATCGATGACGTGAATTCGAATTTTTCGAAAACGCCAAACGTTAATTTCGTTTACAGGTTAATTGCAACGCACGCCAGGAAGATTAAACGCAGCGTACGCTTCGCGGCATTTGAAATTGATATTAATATCAAAAGTATACAGTATCGAGAGTAAACTCTAGACGTTTTGCTCCATTAATTTGCGCGCTCGCGCGTTATTAAAGAAAACGTTATTACGCGCACCGAATCGCGCCATTAGCATAGAGATTAACACATTACGGATACGGACAACTGTAATTTCGAGCACTAACGCGTACAAATTAATAACCGTCGGGAAAGTGATAATTTCGTTCGCGGACACGAACTAACCGCGATCGGCCGATCAAGCCAGCCGCCAGCTAACCGGCCTAACTTCAGAGGCCGGTCGGCTTGCTATCGAAAGCGATCGATGGATCGTTAAGCCGGCTCGCTACATCGAAGCGCGGCGACACCTCAAGGTCGCGTCTTCTGCCGCGAAGACAGTGATCATCCATGAGTGACGTCACCCGCCGTGACCTCGGCGAATCCGTAGGTACCTATATGCTCTCCGTCGTAATTCCGATTCCAATGAAACGGCACTCTCGCGCGATGCGCTGTACAATATTAACTTTTTTGTTATCTACTACGCTGCCCCGCGGAGCTGCATGCAGTATCAGCGAGAGAAAGAAGATTCGACAAGGGAGCCAAGAGGAAGCAACTCCGGCACGAGATGAATACTTACGATATTTGCTTCGAAAATCCTTCCTTTGCTTTCAATATTGATCAGGTATTGATACCAAATGGAAAGCTTTATCATCGAAAAACTAGAAATGAAGGTATTCTGTTTCGAATAATAATTCCAATTCTGTATATTTTAATATAACGCATATTAATTATAATAGGTATATAATAATAATATGTAATGCTAATAGAGTAAGTACTTGCATTAATTTTCCGTTAATTTATCATTGCAGCAATATTTCACTATTATTACCACGGCAATGCCGATCCTGCGAGATATCTATCCTCTTCGTAAGGCCATCAGATATAATACTTGAGGTTAGATGCATATAAAAGTAAAAAATTATTACCCTATTAAATTTAAGCATCTCTAATCTGAACGGAGAATCGTCCCATAATGATCGCGGACGCGAACATTATCGTTTAACATCGGCGACCGTAAAATTACGCGACTTTATAGAGCAATAATTATAACAGTATCACATGTCACTGTCCCCTCGGCACAGTTGCGTGTATCGATATAGTTGTAAATTTAATCCTCTTTCTCGAAACAAATATGAATGATCTTCCAATAATTCTCTCTCTATGTATCTTGAAAGCGATGAAGTGAGGGACTAAAATGAGCTCTATTTAGAAAATTCGATGCTATAAAACATGAAAGATTTCTTTCTATTTTTTTTGTCACGCATCTCGATAATAAGAAAACCGATAAAAATATGATATGGTTAATATTGTGAAGAGATAGCTTGAAAATAGAGTCTAAAATATGTTGTTTCGTCAATTTCCTGATAAATCCAATCCTGCAGTGTACATGAGTTTTTCGCGAGAGATTAATTGCGCGAGATAACACACGGGGAAATCGAGATTTATTGACCTTTTCGTTGAAAGATTACGTACGACGGTAGTTTAAAAATTACATATAAAGGCCAGCAATTACCGTTTATTTGCAAAAGAACCCGTTCTCCTTGTCGCGTTAATAAGCAATATTTATAATTACTAATCGGCAGATTCATGCTTGAGACGTGTGCACCGTGCAGTCACTAGAATAATACGACTCGACATTAAAAAATCGAGAACTTAATCCGTGAAATAATATTATTTGATTGAACTAAAAAGAGGTAGAGAAAATGAGAGAGAGAGAGAAAGAGTGAACGCAAAAAAATAATTAGTAATTGCATTATAAATACAAGGTATAAGATATTTAAAGTTAAAATTATTATGTGAGCCTACCATCAAAGCAACTTTTGCATTTATTTAAAATTCGTCGTTGTTTAGCGATGGCAATGGAACACTACACGGCATTCCTTTTCTGTCTGATCGAATACGGTACTTTCGATGCTACACCTGCGACACGCGCGCAGGATTAAGTCGTTTCTCATCGTGGCGCGTGGATTTCCGTTTTCCGACATCCTTCGTCGGCTTTTTCCCTTCCCCGACGGATGACCGTACATTTCGTGATTAACGAGCGCATGTGTCTTCGATTCGCTGGCGCTGGATCGCGCGTCATTGAATCGAACGTTGGTATTCACCTGTCAACTTCGTCCCCGGGCTATGCGTTATACGGCGACGACTCGACGCAGGTGTTCTCGCGCGCGAGAGCGAGCGATTCCCTTGCGCGTATACAAATTTAGATGCGCGGGAACAGTCGAAGGACGATGAAGGACCCTCCTCGGGCATGGTGTACGTGCTCATTTTCCCGGAATAATCGAGGACGCGCGCGTGCAACACCTCGAATAAATCATCGCGCGCGCGCGCATTATAATTTCGAGATTAATGTGCGGTACGATCGCGAAACGGAGACGGAAGGAGAGAGAGAGAGCGAGGGAACGCGCAGCGCGACCAGTCATTGTACGTCGATGACTGCGCGGGACATGCCGCGCCGCGAGGTGCTTCGGCATCCGCGACGCATGTCGCCGGGCCGTGTAACTAAGTACTTAAAAGTCGGCAAATACATCTCTCATATTATACGGAGGAGTCTCTCGTTTGCGGAGTTTGCATTTCCGATGCGGCGCGTTCGAGGCGATTTCCTGATTTATATACGGTCCCGCGGCTTCGGATAAGGACTGCGCGCGCGCGACGTCCCATCTCGTTGATTGAAGTGATTTATTTCAGACGGAGAGGACGAGCGCATCGCAACTCTGCCTAAACTTAACCGCCGCGGGCAAACGTACTGTAATTTCATTAAGGCTTTGACATCATTGAATTTGCTATCTTAGGAATTACGCTAGTTACGCTACGTTAACGCTACGCCACGATGTCCTTTTAACTCGAATGAATATCGACCGTGCTCTTTGATATTTAAAAGCACGAGTAGAAAGCGAATAATTTAAAGACAATTTAAATATAGAAATGTCATATGTGACATTGTTAAAAGGTAATTATGTTTGAACCTACACTGAAGATTAAAAATTATTTGTTCTTATTAATTACAAAACCAAGTAACGGAGAAAAGAAAATAAAATGAGTAATAGCTATATTTTCGGTACTTTTTAGCATTACATTTTTACAAAAATTTGCGAGAATTTTTCGTCGATCGAACCGCACATATAAAGAACGGATCTCTTAAAAAAGTTTCGCTCTCTGCATGCATTAATCTGAATGCAATTCTGGACTTTTACAATTTCTACTCTTGGAGGAGTACTCTTGTCTCTCTTGAAAAGTTACGGCATTGTAGTTACAATACTTCTCATTGGTGCCGTCGAAACGCACATATCATAAGCCGCGTTATCGCCATTTTCTTTCGCTTGTACCGCTCTCTTCATTCAGGCCCTCGCCTCGGCCGCGGTCGCTCGCATTCTCGAGCGTGCCGCTCCGCGGCTCATAATTGGACCGTGATTGCGCGCGATTAATTTCATTCCAACGCGAAATGCGCGCCTGATAGAATGCCATCGGTCTTGGGAAGGGCACCTCCGAGTCTCTCGCTCTCTCGAGACGATCGCGAACGTTTCTCGCGGCGCGGCGCAATACTCGCGCACGATGCGTCGATGGGTTGCACCGGGTTGCACCAGGTTCAGCGGCTCCTCTTTATCCTTGCAAGGACGCGCGTTCGCTCGCGCGCGCGCGCATGAGCGCACGGCTGTTCCCTTCCTTGCCTCACTACTATATGGCGAACCAGTGCGGTGGCCGTAATCGCTGCCGTTTAATCGCGCATAATCATTACTAATCGACCGCAAAGACGATTGCGGCATCTACCACTTTATTATTACGACAGCGGGGATAAAGCTCCGCCATTTGTTACGCCCATTGTGTCGAGTTTCGCGGCGTGGCGCGGTGCGGCGTGGGGCTCCCGCTGTTCGTTGTTGCCGTTGTCGTTGTTGCTGCCGTCGCTGGTAATCGAGGTTGCTGCGCCGCGGTCGGTAGCGACCGCGCGCGCTGATCCTCTGGTATATATATAAGTAACGAGCGAGGCGTGGAGGAGAGGAAAGAGAAAAGGAAAGCGGAGAGAAAGAAGGAGCAGGAGGCGAGAGATGCGAAACCCCTGGACAAAAATGTATATCAATTAATTTTCTCACGGCGGGGCGTGACTCTCGTCTTCTCGGCGTGGCTCGTTACGCCAAGGTCAGGACCTTCGAGGTATCGTCGGCTTAATTCTTGGCCGTCGCGAACGCGTACGGGACGGACGGACGTACGTACGTACGTACGTTCCACCCTTTGTGCCCGAGTCCGGGTGCACTTATACGGCGTGCTTTCGTCGACGAAAACCGCCTTCGAACTGTGTGCTACGATCTTTCGGTATCCCTCTTATCTCTCTATTTGTAAATCCATCGACGTTCATCGGCTAAATGCGTCCTACCTTTGTGTAACTTTGATGCTCGCGATGTATGAGGAATACGCCGCCTTTTCTCCTCGCAAAAATCCTAAAACGCGCAACGCGTTCATGAGAACATTTATGGATATACTTCCTAATTTGAGATTTCGACACGCGCAAGGACTCAGACAAATATTTGTCCGTTAAACAGACGAATACCCTTGAGCAGGAGCATCCTCGTGATCTTTAAAAAGTCGAAATCACCGTATCTTTAGAAATTGATTTATCCAAGGATAGCGCTAATCGACCTTGTTGCAGTCGACCAATAGTCGTAAAAAAGAATGAAGAATTTATCGATTACTTTTGTGCGTTCGGTGCTTTCTCTCTAAGAGGAATCCTTGCCTTCTTGCCTTGGACCTTACGCGAGGTACTTCAGAAACTGCGCCGTTCCTTCTAGCTCTTTACTTGCTCGCTAATGTACTCGATGCTCCATATTTATCTTCCTTAATCATCCTGAAAGCGGCAGATGCTGCAGCAAATCAACGGAACCAGCGCCGCTACGTTGTAATAGCGCGTATAGCTTCAATTCAGGGTGCGGACTTTCATTGGCGAGTTTACGGCTCTGCTTTATCGCGAGCTGATGATGACCGTAGTGTCGAAATAAAACGCCCACCGGTTCATTGCCTATCTGGATCGTCGTGCTCCTCGCCTTCGAGAAACGAGACGTTTCCGATTTTTCTTGCGACAGCTGGCCTCTACCATGGCGACACTACGTCCTGATACGGAAAAGAAGAACGCTCGCCTCTCTCCTTCTCCCTCTCTTTCTCTCTCTTTTTCTCGCCGCCTTGACGACTCAATCCGCTCCTTCGTAGACTCATGGCCTACGAAGAAAATGATGGAGCTTTATGATAAAATTCATGAGTCGAGCGGATCCGCAGCAGCGAGCACGCGAGCGATTAGCATAAAGGAGTCTCATTAGCGACGCCAGTCGCCGAAATGTCAAGCTTGTTCTTCTATCCACCCGGAACTACTTGTATGCAGCCCCCGCGATTCGCTGACGAGAGAGCCTTGTTGTCACTCTGATAAAACATCTTCGTCATTGTTAGTCTAATCGCGTTCCAACGTTACATCGAGATGGAATCGGACAACGATCGTTGCATCGCGTTCGTTAATTCATTTCTTATTTATTATTAAATATCGAATGCTGCGGTTGTATGTTTGAAAACGAGTAAGTAACATCTCGCCGTTAATAAATATAATTCGTAATTAAATAAAAAAATTAGATACGATAATATGATACGTATTTGGTCCATAAATAAAATCTATTAATAAAAGGACAAAACGTGTCGGGATGGGATATCGCCAGGACTTCGGTAGAGACCGGCTGTCGCAGAAAAATCGAAAATGTCTCGTTCTCTCGAAGGCAAGGAGCACGACGATCCAGATAGGCAAAACTTCGTGATCTTTACGAAGTGAGCAGTCTTTAACAATGTCTACAATGTGAGGACCGAAGGTACTCTAGAGTCTTTTCTTTAGCCCTCTACCAGAAAACACCGCCGATACCAGGCGAAGTCGTTGCTCGTTACGCGGTCGAGCAAACGACGATGATCCGTGTGTTGCTAATCCACGTCAGGGG
>NW_012027002.1:57580-168008 GCF_000956235.1 Wasmannia auropunctata
GGGGGGNGGGGGGGGAAAACGTCTCGCGCGGATAATAATCCGCGGTCTCGACTTCAACGAGAGGCGGTATTTCTATAGGGTGTACGATCCCGGCGCCAGACTCGAGACGTAGCGCAAGCCGAGCAATTAACCGGGGGACGTTACTGCTCTATACTTTTGCGAGCGCTCCGCGTATACACGCCGTATCTCTCTCTCTCTTTCTCTCTTTCTCTCTCGCTTCAAGGACGATAAAAGTGCGCGGCGCGGTGGGCGCACTACTTAACGCGCGAAAATAAATAATACGAGCGATCCGAATCGAGTCGGCGCTTTCAGGCAAACGTTTAGTATGTTTTTAACGCGGCTCGCATCGCGCGACTTTTTTTTTCTCCAGTCGCCCCGGAGCCACGTCGTCGGCATCGCTGACGTTACCTTACCGCAGGTGCAAGTCCCGAACACGCAGTTCGACGCATATCATACGCGACCTTCGAGGACGCGAGGAGGCTCGCGCGGAGGAAGGCGTCTGCGTTATAACGCGATGTAATCTCTCGCGCGTGTTTATCGGTACCTTAACAAATCCGACGCTACGAGCGGCGAGGAATTAATTACGCGCGTTGTACGGCGATAAGAAGCCGTAATAATTACCGGCGCAATCACAACACGCGTCGAAGGTGAATGAAAAAAAGAGAGAAAGAAAAGAGAAAAAAAAGGTAGAAAAGGCTAACGCGCAGGTAATACAACCCATAGCGCTCGCGCTTTAATGAATACCTCGGATTTCTTAAATTGTCGTTGTCGCTGCCATCGTATCGTGAGTTTTATCGAGCCAATTAATTCGGATGAACGAATAAGCTTGTGAACAAATAATTTAACAACTCATTGCTCCGTACTCGGGAAATCATACCTATTTATAGTATATATACATTTGGATCTGTATTACAACGATCCCGTAAATAAATCTCTCTCCAGCGGGAGCGTGACTTTGAGAAAAATACAATCTAATTATCGTTTCGGTATAACAACAATGACGTTAACTGCATGCCTCTTATTCTAAGCGTGTTGTTAATGTTTATCTAATAGTATCTGTTATATCAATATAATGGCCTATTATACGTGTGCTGTCTCGAGATATATCAACAATCACGCGATGTTGCCGCGAACGTTTTAGCGTCGCCCGCCGCGATCGTTTAATTCATCGGCGATCGAGATTAAACGATTCGCTTGTGCACTCGCGGGTACAAGTAATCACCGTAGGCGATATAAGTTACTATTATATCGCAACGGATTTCTACTTACGTAAATTATGCACGGCGAGTCTCGCGCGTGCATCTCCGCAAGGACGCGCGAGATTCAACGACGACGAGAGATCGTATCGGGGCGCTTCGACCGACCGACGAGTACCAAGGGTAATTGCGAGACGAGTACCGGTCGCCTCCGACAATGCAGGCCGTCGCGTTTTTTCCACCTAACTTGAAGATCTATGCGAGAACACATTCGTAAACAATACTCCGCGCTCGCCGGAAAGGAGAAGCATCGGACGACAATTACGAACGATTACACCTATGCGTCACGTCTCTTAACATGTCATTGTTTTTCTCCTGACCGAGATCGCGCCGCGATGTATCGAGATAGAAATTTACATGCGCGAGAAATAAAACTTGTCGTTGGACGATAAATTAGAGAAGAAAGGACGTTTGATGTTGTATCTATAAAACACCGTTTCTCTCCATAGCATTTTCAATCTGAAATTTTATAAAATTCCTTTCTTTCGATTATTAAAGGCTGGATGTGTCGAAATTAAAAAAGACAGCATACACACAAGATATATCGATCTTTATTGTAATATTGCGATGAATATTGAACAATTATTGAAGATTAAGAACGTGCCATCTCTCCAACACTTGTAAGGGTGGAAGACTTGATCAGGCTTCTTTGAATACGCGGGATTAAGACAACAATTAATTCACGTATTAAAGATAATGATAATTTATTACTCGCCTTCTCCAGCACAATATTTAGTTTTACATTGGTTTGTACACTTGTTTGGTCATTATTTCTCAAGTTGCATAAAGTTTGATCGACAGATTGTAATTACTAAGTAATATCGCGCAGAAATTATGCAAATACGCGGGGAACGTGTATTTACCCGTTCCTACGGCACATCTTCGTTAAATCAACAAAAAGGAGAGAAGCGTGACTAATGATTTATCCGCGATCGCATACGTCGATCTGAGAAAGGGTTGAGGTCAAGGTGCGCGGCAACGTTCGCCTCGCTTGGTTGGAATGCTGCGTAACCAGTCAAATATTTACACGCACTGTTATTATTACATCATCTTTATATATAAAATACTTACGATCATCTTTTCACCGAAACCGATCAGTTTCATGGAAAAGTGCTGTTGTAACCAGTGACGTTTTGGCCTACAAAAAAGTAGGTAAAACGCAACCAAAATTTCTACTCCTATAAAAATAGACTCCACATCTTCTTTCAATACTTCGTCTTCTTCTCTTTGATTTGTCAGGAACCTTAAATGGATTTTGTTCTAATTAATAATATCGATGCATCAATAAATCGAGAGTAATCAATAAAAATTAACAAGTTTTGAAACAATTTGAGAAATTAAATTGCAAAGGCGTGAATAATTAATAGAATTCTGTAATTTATTTAACTTATTGTGAAACTTACATTAATAAATTTGCACACAAATTTAAGATATACTTAATTCATCAAAATATTTAAATATTTCAATTGTACGTTTGCGCAATTTAACTGTGTATTTTAAATTTATTTAATCACGTGAGACGTGCAATTGTTATCCATGGAATTTGATGTGAGGTCATAAAATTTACATTATTCTTTATAGTAAAGTATATTCTTCCATGGGGACAAAATCCGCTGACTCGATAACGCGGATTCTCGCACGGATAATTTTGCAACAATACAGCCAAAACGTAAATTCGTCAATTGGCACAAAGCTCCGATATATCGAGGTTGATTAAATTCCGGTGAATTCCCGGCGTGCAACAGATGCGCCAAGATCACAATAGAAAAAAACCTGTAACGGTTAAGCGTGCAGTCACGTTTTCGCTTATGCACAGCACGGAAAATTGAATTCGTCGAAGTGATACATTCGCGATCTCCGATAGGGCAAACGAATCTCCCGATTGCATTGATAATCAGCCGGAGATATGCGAGTTATGTCGCGCGCTGCGAATAAATCTCGTCGGGCCGCGCGCCGCCGCGCGTCCCCGGCGCGGTGCGCGCCGAGTCGGAATTAATATTCCAAATAGAAGACGGCTCGCTCAGCGCGTCCAGGCGAGTTTCAGAGATTCAATTTACCGCGCGCGATTCTTTCGAGACGCGCGGCCGAACGTCTCGCGGCGGGGTGCGGCGCCCAGTCTGGAACGTTGCTAGCGTTGATCCACTGATCCTCGGACGGGACCTCCAGGCGCGCGATGCTCCTGCACGCGATGCACCCGACGCGCCATAACGCGCGCACGGTTCCCTTCCCTCTCCCCCCCCCGCTCTTACTTCTACGAAGAATGATCGGACGTACGTCTAACGATACAAGAAACATCGGTCGGATAAACCGTCCGCCGCGCCGTCTTTTCGCCGAGACGAACGGAGTCATGTGCACTTCGTAGGGATGAGCGACGCCAAAAAGGAAGATCAGCATCCAAATAATCGACCACGAGGCACTTTGATTATCTATAATCAATCAGGCTTTGAAATCATTGAGAAAAGAGGATTTAGGTTCTAGCGATTATTCAAATTTTATTGCGTATATAAAATGTAAATGTGAATATCTAAAGGACTTTTTAAAATTTATGAAAGAGACACAGAAGTAAGATTGTTTTTCGATGAGATTTTAGTGGATTTTCTGTAGTTCAAAATACAGAGAATATATATGTTAATTAATTTATTATATTATTATTTAATTTGCGAAAATGGTAATAGAAAATGAATAAAACGCGGATGATTAACCTACTTTCAAAGCGGCTACCTTTAATATTTTGCATTGAAACGCGATAAAGTTACGGTAATGAGCCTGTTTGCTGCGATTTATTTGGCACGTAATGGCAGAATCGTGAAGCGATGATGTAACGTAAGCGCATGGTAAATTTGTAATATGATCGCCGAGGACGACGGCGTCCTCGTCGAATGTATAAAATAATTTCGTGGATCTCGCGTTTAATAATTCCCTATCCGGCGCGTCCGGCGGTAACGGTACTATCTCGCCTTCTCCTGTCCCGGCCGTTTTTACATCGAAATACTCAAATTCCGTAAATCATCGTACGATTGTAAATTACGCGGCTTAAATTATGCCTCGCTGCCGCAGCCGCCGCGCGCCGCGCCGCCGGCATGCCATTCGTGGGCACCGATGTTTTGTCACGTGGCGACAAAACGCGCGCGAAGTAACGGCGCTGAATCTGAGAACTGGTTAAAAGTTCGTCGACCCCCGCGGGTTGTTCCTCGGGGTTGAAACGTCGTCGTCCACCCGGGCGCACTCGTGGAACTCGCGTGGAACGTCCGGCTCTCGCCCACGCGTCCCTTCGTCCGTACGTGACGTGCAGCGGAGTGTTGAATGTATAATGTCGCGTGCTCGACGAGTACACTTCGTTATGACGTACGCATGATATTCGGAGAAACATCGTGTGCGCGAGAGACTTCGTATCCCGCGAGACCTCTCGAGAGTACAAGAGCGGGCCCTCCTCGCTCGTCAATGAAAACGAACGGGGTTTTCATTGACGCAAACGGGTATACGAAGCATCTCGGTTGGGCTACACGAGAGAAAAAATTCTAACTTGCGTTCAAATCTCTTGTATAAGAGAGAGACTTAAACATATAATTAATCTATTAATAATTCAATAAAACACTTAATGTAATATAATTATGTATATTAGCAAAAAAAAAATACAGACATTGGCAGAAAAAAATTGTTTTAAGAACATATGGAATTAGTAGTTTCTTATATGGATTCATATCATACTTGAGTATGAATGCTTCACGTCAATTCGAGGATAAAAACGTGATATCATCAATAATTCAATCTTCATTCAAATAATTGGAGTGTCTTTTTGTGTCTTTTTAAACCACGAGCATCATCATCGAACGGTTTGTTCAAATTTAGTCAAGAGCCCGGGACTCCTTTGACCGAGGTAATCGAACTCACCGTCGACGTTTGCGTGCCGAGGGATTTGCTCGAGGTCACGATCGAGAGTATCCCGCGCGCGGTCGCGGACACACGCCGCGCGTTCCACGCGAATTTTGCGATCTATGTAAGCCGAATGCCGCCCAATAAAGGATGTACAGCGCGCGATTGTAAATTCCCCGGTGAGTAGCGGGTCGTGTGACGCGGGGGATCTTCAAACGTGGCTCATTCCTCTTTACCATTCAGGTTGAGCTTCGGCCAGAGGAGAGACCAGATCGAAGATAGAGGCGATCTACAGCCCGACCGAACAGTAAACACTCTCTGCTAGAGTCGTACTCGCCGCTCTCTCTCTCTCTCTCTCTCTCTTCGACGCTTCGTGCAGCAGATCGCCGCGTCGTGACGCGTCCCGTTGCCGTTCGAAAGCTTCGCGTATCGATAAATGACGATTAACATGAGAAAAGCGTATGAAGAGACTTTAACAAATTGTAGGCTTCAAAATATATAATTAAACAACACTTTCTTATTAGAAACTACAAAACAGTCGTGGCGCGCATAATCGAGAATTGCGCGGTAATTATATAATTAGCTGAAATTAATTAGGGCGATTACATAGCGACGGGACCGTATCTACCTATTGGCCAATCGCGTCTGTTTATCCGCGGCAAACCTTCTTTCTTTACTCGTTATTCAGCTGACGCTGCGAGAAATATTTGCTGGCAATTACCACGTGATTCAAGTACCGGCGAAAGAAACGCGGCAAGAAGAACAGCGAAGAATCCGCGGCTATAACGTTGCCAAGATTTATTATACAGGGCACGTGCATCGTGAGATTCCAGTCAAGACAATACGGCCTTTCGTCCTTTTTTTTTTCGTTCTTTCGTATATATTTCTTGCTCCCATTGAAAGCCACCAGACCGCAATCGAATTTACTTCAGCACTATTTTTCCCGTCTTGAAAGTTTCGCTATTATGTATACGAAATATCCTTAAGAATATTCTTCGTCAAGTACGTCACGCGTTTCTTAACACACGAAGCACGTTTCCATCCGATTTATCACAAAAGTCCATTACAGGCAGAATGAAGTGAGGAACGAAGTTCTAAATGTGGCTTCTGTGCCTGCGTCCTTGCGACGATACAGCACGATCGTAAGATTTCTCGGTCGCCGCGGTGCCGCTTCGTTCTACTCACGTACCCAGACCGCGAACGATACTATTTAGTCCTAGAACTGTGCGTGAGACAAGAGATAGTCGACAATCTGTTCTGCGAAACAATCGGGGGGAAATTAATTCTTTTTTCCTTCGGTAGTCAATACTCGGGATTCAAACTGTTTCTCGAAACTTCCACGCGCTCTTGTATCGCCAGACTTCTTCTGCAAACGTAACATTCTTGACATAACGGAATTGTTATGGCGAAAAAGAAAAGGCGGAGGATCTCTCTCGCAGAATCGCGGCGCCAGAGGAGGGCGCGTCCGCGTTGCCTGCCTGACCATCGCGCGAAGTTCCATCGTCCCATTTTCGGAATTTCGTTCCGTCGACACTCGTCGACGAAATTCCGGTTTTCCCTCGAAAGATTCCCGAGTGTTCCCTAAACTCCGTCAATTATATCGAGATACTGAAAATGGAACGCTAACTTTACTAGAGATTGTTTATACGCCGGTTATATTCGCCGACAAGCACATACCGAGTCGAATACCGAGTTGTAACGAGTTGGAACGTGCTCGCTCCCTCGAGACTAGTTAATTTCCCGGGTAAGTTTATCACTCGTAGACTCGTTTTGTCGGGAATCGCATGACTTCGTGGAATCACGATTGAGAGTACGGGGAGTACCGGCGGCACAGCAGCCGGCGCGTTCTTCTCTTTCCTCCTCTTTCTCTCTTTTTAGAAAGCTCGCCACTTTGTAGCAGCGCAGTTTCGTAGAGAGGCGAATTCACCTGACGTCCCTTCGGGAATACTTTATGGAGTCGCCTTGGAACGCGCGCTCGTCGATGTTTCCTGCGGCTGCCTCGGATGCCGAGAAACGCACAGCGTGGAGCGCGCATTTGCAGGAGGCTTATACAAGAGAATCGGTAGCGTGTGTGCCAATAAATGTATCTATTACATCAAATATTATGTCATCAATTTGAATGTATAAATTTCGTGATATAAAATGTTACATAGATATAAAAAAAAATGCAGTAAAGCGATATATATGCATATTTCATGAAAGTTCTCGCATTCTTGTGTTGAGAAAATGTGGTGAGATAATAATGGTGATTTATTGTACGAAATGTATGAATGAATAGTTTAAATTAGTTTATTCATTTCTACGTATTTGCGTAATTTATTCGTATTTGCGTGTGTACCTTGTATCGCTCGCGGTCGAATGTTACGAACGTTCGAACTGTAACGGATAAAACGTCTTCTTCCGCTCACGGCGTACAACCGATAAGCAAACACTCGTGCTGGCACGGCGTGTCTCGGCCCGTTATCTCTTATCGCTAGCCGATCCGGCCACCCTCGACTCGGATGATTCCACGCGAAAGATTGAACCGTAAAGATAAAACCCGTCTCCCTTATTCCTCCGTAATGATCGCGGAGTCGTCGAAATCGCGGTCACGTGTGTACCGCCCGCGTGTTTATTGCAAGCATTAAGGAACACTTTTCACGCGCGCGTTACATCCCCCGCGTTGTTGCGTATTTACGCCGCGCGAAGAGAACAGGGCAAAAATCATTTCTCAACGTCGCTGCCCGTCGATGGATAACAGTGATTACGTCGACCGGCACTTTGGACGGTGCGGCGCGGCGGTTCTTCACCCGCGGCTCGAATCAATCAAAGCCCGGTATTTACATGGAAGATTATAGTTATGTCGCGCTGCAAATCCGTAGTTTCGCGTACGTGTACGTGTGATAATAATGAGCGAAATTACGTAGTTCGTAGGTCACCAATCGGCGGATAAAGAGCCTCATATAGTGATAACTGCCATCACTGTTCTACACTCGTGTGCTCAACGCGGTGTATAGGATTCTCTCGTTCAATTCACCCGAAATCCTTTTCATTTCCAGAAGAGGGGAATTACGAAAAGTCACACCTCAGCACTCGACTCCCGCGTAGATCAGTGAATCGCGAGTCGAATGTCGTTATAACCCGTTTTCAAGAAACTTTACAGACGCGAGAGATCCTCATAGAAGGATCGGCGCCTCCTGGTCGGTGGACCGCAGATGCCCGTCCGCATCTCTCCCCGGTAATTCTCACGGTGTAGCGATTATCCATAAAACGCTGCGCGCGATTTCATCTTATTTCCTTCCATCGTCCGACATGCGTCCTACGTTTCTCTCGGAACAAGATCGGTCGGTTAAAATCGTTCGGATGGATAGAGATCCCTCCTCCGGTGTATCGAGACGATGTTGCATTAAGCATATTAATAAGCGGTCGGCGGCGATGCAATTCCAAGCTGTCACATAGTTAAGACGATCGTGGATATAATAATCCCGCGCGGTACCTGCGTATACACATCACTTTCGGATATACATGCGTTTTATCGAGCCCTCGCGATCAGTTGAGACTAGTCGCGAGTTGAAAGGAATCGAGCTGTTTATCTAGATCAATAGTCGAGTTTATGCTCGCGGGCCGTTTCGGTGTCGGCGTCGAGAGTCGTTGATCTTCACCTTCCCCGTATCGGACGTTATCGATCTCGATCTCTCGCCTGTGCTACGAGAGAGCGACGCTCAAGTGCGTGTACGACGTCGTGCTCTCAGCACGTAAACTGCTCTTTACGACCTGCCAAGACCTCGCCTCTTACCTCAATCATCCGGTTACCGGTAATTACGATCGTCGATCGTCCAGAACCAATTACGTCGGCAATTTTTACCGAGTAATTCGATCGCCATCGCGAGAGAGGAGAGAATCCACGCGATGCGTAGCCAATAACCGGTACGACGTTACATTATGGTGGGACGATTATTCGATTTTCGCACCGGCGATTGCCTCGACGCCGCCGCGCCGGCCGGCCGGCCTCGCGCGAGACGGCGGCCGCGGCGCAGCGGCGCGCATACGCGAGAACACGTGACGTTGCTGGGTGAAATCATTCGGCATTGAAATAGACCGCTTCCTCGAGTCATCGTAATCATTTCTTACTTCTCGTTAAAATGAAGGGGATATTACGGTGTACGTCGAGAGTTACAGAAAGAGGCAAACACGAGGAGCCGCAAGTTGGTGTTGCTTCACCAGAATCGCGAAACGGTGTATCAATATTTGTTTTTGCATTAGCGCGCGAGAGAAAAAGATGGCCGAATTAAAATCCTACTGAATTAAACAATTGGGGGACACGAGTCGGACAAAGAGTCGCGAATGGAAGAGTGGACCATTCCTCGCCGCGAATGATTTCTGGCTTATTTGCAGCGATTAAGCCGTTTGCTCAATTGGTTTCTTCAACGGCGATAAACCAGTCGTAGGTTACCCACGAGTGCAATTGGCATCGCCATTAAGTCGCCTCGTTCGAGAGCCGCCTTCTTGCTTAGTCCTCCACCCCTCGTCGCGTCCGTCGCCCCGGCCTTCGCCGGGGCGCATCTTTAACGAGCGCGTTTTCTTTCGCCCTCGACGACGAACAATGGACATCGCGATGGCCGGTGGGAGCTGCAAGAAACGTCGCTGCACAAATCCGATTTCGCGAAAAAACGTTCCCGAGCACGACGATGTGAAAGACGGAGCGGAGTCGCGATGAATGCCGCTCTCGGAGGAACTGCGCTTCTCGGAACGCGTCTTGCGCGCTTTTTCCGCGCTGCCTCTGGAACGAACCTTTACCTGGGACACAAGTATCTACGCGTATAAAGGGTCGCGTTCAATGCCGTGACGCTTTCGCGAGATCTGGATTGACACCCGAGGCGAATCGGCGAATCGGCCGGTCGAGGGCGCCGAGTGAGACGGGTAAGGGTCGCGAGAGTCGAAGAATCGCGACGTTTCTCTTTGCCATCGGAGACGAGACTTCCCACTTTCCGATCGGATCCAGAATTCGGACCCGTCGATGTAACACGCGAGAGTAAACTCTCGGTAACGTTCACGCCCAAGGCGGAACGGACCCCGGCCATCGACCTCTCGCTCGGGCAATCGTCTATTTTGCCTGGTGCGTTTTACTGTATCGTCTCGTGGACGTGGAGCAATAGCCTGGGTAAGGTGTGCGAAGAACAAACAGACGATTACGACGAAGGCGACGAGGAGAGGTCCACCTATAATGTGGGTCCCCGAGCATGTGACGAAAGTGCGCGGGACGTTGACTCTCTTCGTGGATGACGCGAGTCTCGTGGAAACGGAGAGTTCTTCCTCCTCGGAGTTCGTTGAAACCGAAAACACGCCGTTATACGAGGAAAGGAGATGAGGATTAGGCAGTGCGGAGCAACGACGAGCCAGCTACTAGGCGGGTTTACGTGCAATCAGTAGCATGCAATAAGTAGCCTGCTACTTGCTTACTTTTTTCATCAGTGGCCATTCCGGAAAGCCGCTTGTTTATACAGCCGCGAACGTGCCGAGCAAGACCAGGCTGAGAGAGTGCATGCAACACTCTTAGTCATATCTCGCAAAAAATGACGCACGTTTCTGCTTGAATGTCTATTAACGTCGTTATACGTGACTTAAGCAATACACGAGCGGAAAAAAGAGAATGAAGATACGTTCGATTTTTTTTTCAATTTGCATAGTGGTTAATTGCTTAAAAATGTCCCGTTGAGATATTTATCAGTTTTCGATAAAAGCTGTACGAGGCAGTTTGTGAGGGTTAACAGCGTGCCTCGAGAGAGGCCGTTTAGGAAAAAAAAAGGACGAAGAGGCGGACGGTAGGCATCTCCCGTATCATTCGTGATTTCCCGGTAGCCGGTGTTGGTGGGCAATCTGATCCCGGAACAACGGTTCGGAAACATCGGTTGACAGTAAAATATCAGCAGGTACTACTCACAGGTATGGACACGAGGATAGGATCGGGAGAAGGTAAGCAGGTATATGTGTATGTGTGTGTAGGTGACTCGAGGGGAAGAACATCGGGTACTCCGATGCCTCCCCGTGATGCTAGTCCCGGGGTACTGTTAGCCACCGATGAATGATAACCGCATATCGCGATACGCGCGGATACGATACACAATGCGGAGTCAAGGGGAGGATGTATTGGTCAGGAAATCGCCGCGGTTACGCTTCTGAAATAGAATGCGTATTGAATCGATAACTCAACCGCGCTCCGCGGAACACTCGCTCGTCCGCGGTGTCGGATATTTTCGCGATTCCAGCAAGTACCTCCTGGTATCTCGATTAGAATTGTGGAAAACCGCCGCTTTTAGTTTTTGCATATTTGATAGGCTTGGTTAGAAGAATAAAATGCCGTTGATAGAAAAAAAAACTTCAGTTTCCCGCGACTATCGTAAAATTGAGCACATTTTGTATAGTGTCCGGAAGTAAGTTGAGGTACGTACGATTATTTTTCACAAATACAGCGCGTCGTTACGCAATTGAGTGCCTCTGGCATTTCGTATAAGCGTTTACTATCCTTGCGCAACAGGAGAATCGAGTACCTTGAGGGATAGAAGAGGAGAGAAGTAATTTCGCTCGCCGATGCATAACGCGTGCACGTTCACGACGGAAAGAAAATAGAGACGCGTACGAGGAGAGAAAAGCGCGATGGCAGAGACAGTTCGTCTACGGGATTCGCATAATTACGAGATCACGTCCGTCCAAGACGTCTTCGACGCGTCTGGAGTCGCGCGGAGAGTCTGTTAATGTAACCTAAGGGCTTCCAGGTTCATTGTCACCTGGGCGAGAACTCGCCTTTGTTTACCCCCCTCGGTAAGTGTTCACGACCAGCGCCGCGGTGTACACTTATCGCCGTCGATCTCCTCTGTACGGTGTCTTTCTTTCTTTCTTACGCCGTCTGGTTAATGAACTGGGATCCGCCCCTGGAGATGACGATGACGACGACGATGACGACGACGACGACGACGACAATACACGTTCCTCCGCGGCAGGAACGCGTTCTCCGCGTAACTTCGTTGTAATTAGACATTGAGATCCAATGCGTGATTGTCCTCGTCTTGTAATTAAAGAGATGGCACACCGTGTGTGATAGCACCGCGTCCTTCCGGTCATCGCATATTACGCGGCGGAATTTGGATATCTTTGCAGAATTGCTGGACTCTCTTTTTCGAAACAGGAGAAAACAATATAATATTAAAAAAAAAAAATTGTCGACAACGCATGATATTTAATTCATTTTTTTATCTTAGAATATACTGTGTTAATATACAATATTTGATTCGATTGAATGTAGGTTTGTAGATTTCTGCAAATACGTGAAGTTTTACATTTATACAACGTATTTGACACGAGTCTAGATTACAAAAAAAAACGTTTTAATATTAATGTTATTCGAGCAAAGTGCCGTGAGAAAGACGAAAATGCAGTTTAAAGAACGCTCCCAATGTGGAAGTGTTTTAGAGGCACGTATAACGACCTGGATTTGATATAACGGCACGGAATCGACGGCGTCTTTCCCACTCTCTCCTTTCTCCCGTCCTCGTTGTGTATCTCGCGGGCTCATAATATCTAACGGGCTAGCTTATATGAGCTCGCGCGTCACTGTGTTAGAGCGTACGAAAAAGCCGTACGGTAAAGACGAATCTATCGTCTCGGAAATCGTGCGCAAATTTATTCGCATCGAATAATTGCGCCGCATCGCGTGGCCCGTGAGCCGTTTCTCATAAGCCGTTTCTCTAACGTACACACACACACACACACACACACACACACACACACGGAGAGGGAACGATATTCCCACGCGCAGAGACACCGTCTTAAGAGGCACGCGTGCGTATTTCGCGGCGAATCTATCGGCCGATTGTAATTCCCGACCGATAAAGGCCGCGATAATGTTCGAGCAAAATAATTGACTTCTCGTGTTTAGCGACTGGGCGAACCGTTAGTCCCGGCGCGGCACGGCGCTTTCGCGGGCGATACGAGATCCTCGATCCTCGATCCGCCTGCTTATCGGATCAATGCGCGTAATATTGATGTACTCGCGCGCACCACAACGGCCGTAACTTCCGCAGACACCCTGACACAAATCTCGATTCTCTTTTCGCTTCGCGTCAGCCAGCCTGCACGAAGCGGATTGTGCGCCAACCCCGTGGTCAGAATGCTCCGGTCTCGTATGAAGTATATGGAGCATGGGATATCCGCTGTATCATTGACTGCCTTGACTTCGTTTATTATCACGAGCCTGTTCCCGAATCGATCGAGCGGAATAATCGGCACCATCGACGAAACGATCTCCAGGCAGCACGGTAGTGAATCGATATAAACACGAGTCACGGCGTCCTTGCGGTCCTTTGATGAATGACGCCTCGAGTTCTCCACACCAGATCTGTGAGAACGCGTTTTTCTTTTTTAAATATATTCTAATGAAATATTGTTATCGCTTTTAAATCATCCCGCAGGATTAAAGGATTATTCGAATTATATCTAAAGGCAGAATCCAAATAACATTTAAACCGTTATTAAATATTTGATATCCGGATTACCGGAAATTACGTCTCTAAAATTATCTCGAGCTCCCACTTCCTTTCGTCCTTATTGGGCGAGAATCGCATTTTATCAGTGCCGGAACCGCGGCGTTTTACGCGCCGCCGTATATAGTAGCTCTCGACGATCATTCGAGAAATCATTGGAACGGACGCGCGTTCAGTATATATTCCGCATGTTCGATCGATTCCTCCCGATAGGCACGATACGGATTTAGCCGCTGCGACGTTATATTTAGCCTGGGAAAGATCTTATCGGGACTGGTTAGACCGGCGCTATGTCCCTACGTAACGATTATGCCGCGCCGCGCAATCGCAAAAGTTCGATTCGGACGCGTCGTAAACCGGCTTCGATAGCTTCGTATAGGAGCCGTTTTAACGGGGATATCGAGAGTCATCGGGCGTTGTTAGTCTCATGAGATTCCGCGCGATCTCCCTCGCTCCAGCTACATCCGACCAGTTTGTACCTGGCGCGTTCTCCCGGTCCTCTACTCCCTCCCAGACAGCTCCCACCCTGTCCATGCGCGAGGAAAACACGGCGCGCGGTGCACATGGTGACGATTATTTATCTCGTTAATATAATACAGATTATTTTACAGCTCTAAGATAAGGCAATGTTGGGCGTCTTATTAGCGTATGTTTCTCACGTTTCCGTACCGCGGTCGTTCGAGGAAGTATCGAGGCAAAGTAACGCCGTGTAGAACGATAATCTCCGCATCTGTAATGTCGTAACCGCATAAGAAAAAAAGCATCACATTGAGACTGAACTCGGAGTCGTTATAACGAGTATTGATGCTTAAAGTTGAAATGAAATGCCGACGTTGTACTTCGACTCGATATTTAACATAAGTGTACCGAGATCTTTTTAGAATTACCATCGATGGTTTCAAAATTAGCACTTAGTAATTAGAAGGTATCTTTTAAGAGGACGCTAATACACACATTGAAGGTACATTACGCTATAATTATTATGTCAAACAAGATAATTGTATCTCAAATCAGTTTTTAGTCTAAAATGCCGGGGTACCAAAAACTAAAAATTATCATAATATAAAGTATTCAAATAAAATTTCAGCATATCGTTCGTTTAGCCGTTAGTATTCATTTCGGCTCGAGTGCGAGCGATGCGACCGGGCTATGCATCCCTTAAGATGCCATAAGGATGCTGCGCACGCGAGCATTATGAAGGATAACATCGCCCTCCAGATAAGACTTTTTCATCGATCTCGATCGCGCGTCACGATGGCCATTTAATTGAATACCGCGCCGACGACGCGGCAGCGGCGGCAGCCTCCCTCTTGCTCGCGCCCGCGACGGAAAGAACTTGACGGATTAACGATTATTCGCCCGAGGCTAATCGATTTTAATTTCAATCTCGCGCTACGCGGCGGCGAAAACAGCCCGCGCTACACCCGCCTGCCGCGGAGATACTCACGCTCGCCGTACCTCCCTCGATACGTTCTTCTCGCGCTTTTCTCTCTTTTCTCACTCTCGCGCGAGAGGAAGGTCTGGCCTCCCCCTTCGATTTTTCGACTTCACGCACGCACGGCCGCTTAACGAGCGGGCGCGTCTCTCCGGCGCGGCGCGTACGTCGCGTCGCCATCGCCATCGTCGTCGCCGTCGCCGTCGCCGTTGTCGTATCGCGAAAAGCTGACTGGAAAATCATCCCATTAAGGCGCGTTTAGCCCGTCGCCCGTGTACGACGGTACGTAAAAATAACCGCCGGGCAAATTACGGGAGCGTGATGCGCTCGCGGCGCGGTGGGTAGAGGCGGGCGTAACCCCGGCGCGTTACCTCTGACAATGATAATTGGACTCGTCGCGTTCCCCGCGCCGCCCGCCCGACGTCAATTTACGCGATTAATCGAGGAAAAATGTCTCTTCGGGGTCGAGCGAGCGAGCCCGGCCCCGAAGTGCGCTCGTATCACAGCAACCCAGCAACTATACATATACGAGGCACCTCGTGTGCGGAATTAATTTCTTGGCCGATCACGCGTCGCTCATAAACGCCACGTGAAGGCGCACGGCGATCGGGAACTTATTCCCTCGCTGGGAAATCAGCCTTCACCTTCACGCCGACGCTCAACGTTAAAGCAGGCATCGCCTGTAAAATCTCATCACCGCAAATTAACATCATAGGCCGTATTAATGTGCCTTTATAAGTATCGTTTAATCGCTTTTATATTCTAGCCTGCTTATTTAATGGCTCTGTTTCTCTCGTCAACTATCATCTCGCGGAAATGCCGGCACATTAGATAGGGCACATCCCGGAATCCTCCGAGCTGGCTATCGCAAGTCCGCTCTAACGTTTAATCACGCGGTAATACCAAAGCTGTGGCGCCGCCTGCTTGCGCGCGCGCGCGCACGGGGAAAAGGACGACGTTGCGCTCATGAAACGTATCGTTTTCCAGGCTGCTTTTAAACTTTCGCTCTTTTGTCGCTTCTTTTTCGAGTTCTTCGACTTCGTGGCCATCGGAGCGCGACGCACTGGCCGGCCGCCCGGCCGTCGCTCCCGCGCGTTACCCCCGCAAAATGATAACGATCTGTTTATACAACATGACCATTTTTTCTCCCGCATTCTCGTCTAATTTCCAGCGCGAGACCCGGCTAAAACAAGTATCCGGTAGCTGATTATCCTCCCGTAACCATAACACGCATATCATATTGAAAACTCGTTCGCCCAAGGCCCCCTGAAGGAGGAAGAGAGCGGCGCGGCGACGGCGGCGGAGGAAGGAGAAAAAGAAGCGAACGCGCGGAGTCTCTCTCGAAGAAGGGAAGAAGGCGAACAAGAGCAACGTGGCGCGATGAAGAAGCCGATGCAGTCATGGTCCGATAAGCGAGTATCTATGCTGGAGCATAGGGAGGGGACGAGAAGGGGGGGACACTTTGCGCGCGCGCGCTTGGCTATCTCTCGTCTAAATATAGCTCCGAAGGATTCTAAAACTACGTTGCGTGTATCCTAGTTACCCCAAGTACCCCGGCCGGCCAAGGCATGCCGCAACCTTGCCCCGATCGTCATCGGGCTCCGTGGAAAATCGCCGATCGGGTTTTACTCTCGCCGCGAGGAGCCCAAGCGGCTCTAATCGGCGAGCACCATCGCTATAGATTATTATTATTCCTTCTCGTTTAACGACTACAGCGAGATATCGGTTATATATGTATGTATATATATATATATATATATATTATATATATATATATCTTACGTTCTATACGAAATCGAAAAGAGAGAGGTATATATATACCTCTCTCTTTTCGGTTTCGTATAGAACGTAAGAGCGCGCGTTCGAAGCCACGTCGCGATTGCTATACGAGCACCTTTTGTCCGCCGCTCCAAACGCCACTTCTCACGATGCATATATCGCCGACGTTCATGTATAATATATGTATTATACCTACGTATGTTCAGCAGGCGCGAGCAACGCCACGCGCGAGATCCCTTCGCGAGAGACGCGCGATCATATTCGCGCGCGGAGGGAAGAAAAAAAATCGGATTCTCGATTAAACCCGTTCCCGCATCGGGCGCATCGTTGTCGACGTCGGACGTTTCTTCGGTCATCGATCATGCGCGCGAGGGACTCGAATCCGATCTTTTATTTCGCGACGCGCCTTCATCCGCGCACCATCCGGACGCGGCAAAAAACGGTGGAAGGAAGCTTTAACCGACGCACTGTCCCTCGCGCTGCCTCCGCGTGTCCGAGCTATTATGGTAAGCGAGCGTCATAGTTTATTGCACCTAATAACATGTGATAAAAAGTAGCCGGACGAGATTCGCTCGCTCTACGGGTAGCCCTTCCAGCGCGCGCGCGCGCGCGAGCAGCGCGACGCGCCGCGCCGCGTATATACGCGACCTCGCGATCGCCGATCGATTACGCACTGGCATCGCGCGATCCTGCAAGCCTGATGAGCCATTCCCTCGACGAAGCGGGATGTCCGCGCGCGAGGCAAGGTAATTATTTTATGGCGGCAAGTTCCGCGATAGGATTAGACAGCGGTTGACTGTATAATCACAGTTATTCGGGCTCGGCGGCGGTTCGAGAGCGGCCCCAGATTACAGCATCCGGAACGCGCATCAGGAACCCGCGCGATGAGATTTTACGCTCGAGAGATGATCTCAAAGCGTCTAACGAACGTGACGTGTTCACTTGCTCCGTTCGTGTTAGAGAGGACGTCAAAGACTGACGCTCGTTCCGACCGACGCGGGTTAGTGACAGAATGATTTTCTGAACGGCGATGAGCGATACACGCGCGCGCGATTCCGCGCGAATCAGCGCCGCTTAAACACTCTGAATGAATAAATAATGTTTGGCTGGAGTCGAGCGCGTTGAGCTCTTATTATATATACAATTGGTTCGGACGCAAAGGTACCCGACGAAGTTGAGAAATTTAGACGACATTAAAAGATACTTTGTTTAGTTTGTTTTGCTGTTTAATCGCGCATAAGTAAGCAGTGTAACTACGTACTGACGAGCTTGCGAGTATGACTAAACAATTTAGAGGACTAAACGGGATGACGTGTGGCTCTGTGTGAAAACGATCCACTTGTAGTCAACGGGTCCCAGGTTTAAGTCTCTCTCCGACTCTCATCCCATATATGGATGGATTCCCATTTCAAGAATCCATATTTCATTTACAAATTAAAATAATTTTAACAAATGAGATCTTAAAACATCAACACGGTACACAGCGGATCTTGGTGCTTTCATATTATTAGTGTGAATCTTACAATTTGTTATATGAACCGAAAATTGTAAGATTCACACAAATATTATATGAAAGCACCAAGATCCGCTGTGCATCGTGTTGGCGTTTTAAGATCTCATTTGTTAAAATTATTTTAATTTGTGAATGAAATATGGATTTTTTCAATATGGTTTTAAGATCTCATTTGTTAAGTTAACTTTCCACAGTCTTTCCTGATACTCAATTAAAATAATTTTCCTTTTGTTATTGGAAATATAAATAAAAAGAAAGATTAGAGATTTGGAAATATATCCTTATATCTGGAACAGTGGATTATATACTATATGTTCTCGAGAGAGAGGGTCTTGTGGAGTGTGGCTTTTCTGGACCTGACGTATGTGATCTGCCGTTGAGGATTCGTCTGAGGGTTTGCCTGTGCAACTGCAGTGTTACAGGCAAATATCGATCTCGTGCCAGGACCTCGATCCTCTCCCCTCACATGACATACCCCTATCTTAAATTAAATATTTATATACTCCATTTATACGAACAAGTTTATGCTTAGTTTCAAATATATGAACTCATGGCTGAGCTCTTATCACCCGGTTGGTTCGAATAATAAGAAAAAAAAACTGAAGTCGAGCGCACGTTGAGCTCTTATAATATTATATCTAAATCAATCGGATAATATTATAAGTCGGATTAAATAGATATTGGTTCAAACGATAAGAGCTCGACGATGTCGATTTCAGTATTTTTTTTCCAAATGTCAGGTCCTATTATTTAACAAGTGAGTCTCTATTACTCGAATCATCCGGTTATCGGAACTGTCGTGTCTCCCGATCTGTTCGGATAAGCGGAGGGTCTCTACTCCCTGTGCTCTCAGCACGTGCACAAGATACTTGACGAAGTTAAAAAAATTTAAAGGACATTAACAAAGACACCTTATTTAGCTTGTCCATTGTTTCGCTGTTTAATCGCGCGTAAGTAATTATAAGGCTCTCGCCCAAGGTGAGTAGCTTCGCACGAGCAAAATGCACCACTTTTTTTTTGTTGTCAACCGTCGCCGGTCGTCGTGATCGACGAGGGAATGCGCGACTCCTCTACCGGCTTCATATAAAGCGACCTCCGCGATTTTAAATAACGTACCGAATGATTTACAATACGGTGCCCGCCGTACGTTAGCCAGAGCGGTGCCGAGCCGAGTCGAGATGGGTCGCCAGCGCGCTACGGATATGGTTTTAATATTCAGACGAAAGTTACGACTGCACGGTTTTCATCGCGCGGACAAGTTATCACGTTTAAAAGCGCGCTCGTGTAATATAATGGGTACGTATTTAATGTATTCGTTGGGCAGCAATATTTTTGTACGTCCGACGTGTCCCGGCGACGACGAAGGAATTATCAAGATACACGTAGCCAGTAATTAGAATACAGGCTCTTGTATGCTGCTACCCTCACGCCGGCGCCGCACAATGAGCGCCGATAATCCGCTCGTTAGCATTATCGGCGTAACGGTACGACAGATAGATTTTCGCGGCGTTCGATTATACGCGCGGAGTCGCGGTCGCGGCGCGGCCGACGTACGTGTTCCCCTGCGAGATAACGAAACGCGGCGTTGTATTCCGCGGCGTTCGCCATTCGTCGCCAATTATCTCCGAGTCGGTAAATCACTCGCCGACACGACGCTATTTGTCAACGGCGCGGCCTATCCCGGATAGCCGGTTTCCCGCGAGCGTGCCCGCGAGCGCAAGCGCGCGCGGGGGAAGAGCGAGAGAACGATAATCACTTATTTCGACGTGTCAACAGGTTGATAATTAATCGTTCGCCTGGCGGGTGGAGCGAGAAACGATCGACGATGCGCGTTGGCCGCTGTCATCAGCCCGATCGGCGAGTCCGTGAAAAATAGAGAAAAACCACCTGTGCTGATCGATTTTGAGGAAGGAGGTAAAAACCAAAGTGGTTGGACGCGCGACACTTGGTCGGCACTCTGCACTTTGCGCCAACGTACACGACTTGAGTATCGAGGGGAGAGAAGAAAAACATTTCCCCGCGCGTCGCGCGAAAGAAAAAAAAATAGCTCGGCACACAGAGATCGCATAAATCACGTCACCGTGCGCGCGACGGAGCTAACAACGTTGCGGATGCAATTATTATAGCATCGGCGACGGATCAAAAATCGAAACAGGTTTTCACCGCGACGGCGCTTCATCATTCGCGCCGCGGACGCGATTTTTTTTTCTTTCGAAAACACATTCACCCGGCCGGCCGGGACACAATCTGCCGTCAAAGGCGACGACAACCGAGAGGCGAAAAATGGACGAAAACGAAGCCCTAAAGGGACGTCCGTCGGGACGGACGATACAATTACACGCTATACATAGAACTGCACGGGGCATAAGTAACATGATTAATGGACGATAACGCAATTACGCCATGATACGCCTCGCGTGCATCATTCTCTTTCTCCGTTTCTCTCTCTCTCTCTCTCTCTCTCTCTCTCTCTCTCTCTCTTTCTCTCTCACACCGTGCAAAGTGCGTGTCGCACCGTTTCGTTCGGTCCGCCTCGTGCACGCTCGTTTTCCACGCGGCCTCGTGCAAAACGTCCACCCTTATACATCATCCGCTTTCGTTCCGCCTGTCCCGCTCTTTTACCCTGGTTTCGTATCCGTCTACCCCCATCCGCCCTTAATCGTCGCGTTTAGTCTTTTGGGAACATTCGTGCGAAGGTTCGAAAAGAATAGGCGCGTTAAAGACGGATGCTTTGGCGAATTTGCAATTTTTGCTTTAATAAATCGTTGAAATATCTAACGATTGTAATATATTGCAATTGAAAATAAAGGATCCTGCGAAAGTTAAATGTTAGAAACGCGAAATAATGGCTAAAATCTATAGATCAACAACTTTTTCTTTAATAATAAATAGATATTACATTAGTAGAATTTTAATTCCGACATTGCGATGATACGATAACGCGTCGAGTGTAAAAAAATTATAAAGAATTGTCGAACCTGTCCGAGAGAGGCGTGCAAAAAGGTGACTGACGCACGTGTAAACATGGATACCCGATTCTGGAAGGTGATTCGATACGAGCCGGCTGAATTATTTATAACCGTTGCGTCGTTCCTTGCAGATGTAAGTAAAAGCGTTATGAGATAAGATAGATTAGAGATTATCACGTTAATGTATCAAGACGCCAGAGGAGGACTCGAACGTAGCCGAGGAGGATGACGCGGCGCGCCGCGGCCGCGGACGCCGCCGCCGCCGCCGCCGGTGATGGTGACTCATGCAAATGTGTATTCCTCGCGCGCGGATTCCGGATCCGGTTTTCTTTTCGTGTTAATGAATTCGCGATTGCCTGCAATTGATTAGAACAGGACGGCGAGCGCGAACCGTCGGAGGACGGTAAATTGCTAGAAGGAAAAGTCTCGTAAGCGCGCGAAGCTACGTCGAGTTACATCTAAGAGCGCCGCTGGATTACCTTCTTTATTAAAACTATCGGTATCTTCACGTTTTAACTCTAAACCGTGTAGCACGGATGTTGCAAGATAATATAATTATTTAATGACTTAATGTTTTTGAAACGTGGCAGCAAGTATCGACCGACGCAATTTCGCTTGATTATTCATCGTTCCGTTCGGATGGCAAAAGATGTGTTTCGCCTTGGGCGCTCGTCCTTGCTTTGTTGCAACGTTCTCGTTGTTTCAAAACGGATTCCACGGGCCAATTAGCGGCTGGTGCGTTCCAGGAGTCCGATAGATCGCTAACTTTCGGCGATTATCAAAAGATTCTATTGCTATTCTAATGAGGTCCTTTGTCAAGAGAAATTCGTAGAAGCGACCAAAATATTCGATTGAAGCAAAGTTTCATTCCGAAATAGACGAGTGTTTGTCTCATTTTATTTATATAGATTTTATTAACAGTTTTAACTCATCTTTTAGAACTCTCAGTTTTTCATCTAAAAAGATGATTAGATTAGGTATATTTTGTTAATTTTATTTTTCGGTCAAGATAGAAGGTGCGTCATCTTCTTAAATGTATGTGCATCACCAGGTTTTGTTACTAAGACGTCGCGTCATCTTCGCTGAGAATCCGAGCGAAATTGGCGAAGCGGAAGCGCCTGGATAACGTGAGGTCTGGTCTTAACAGTTATGACAAAACTGTCGATTAGTAAAACCGACCGGCGACACGGAGGATGTCCAAGTCGTAAAAAGATACGGACCAACGGGAAAACGCATTCTGTTATTTGCAATATACATACAGACGCGGAAGGTTGATTGAGTTCAAAGCTGGGGAAGGCGGTGGAAAAGGTAGAGAGAGAGAGAGAGGTCGTGGTTCCTGCTGCGATAACGAAATAACCCGAATGACCGAAGACACGTAGACTCGTTAACCCTCGTGCTCGACGAACGGTAACGACGATGCAACTTCGACGTTAGGCACCGCTAATAATTCTGACGCCCAATGACGATCGAATGCACGGACGGAGATCAAGTTAATGACTGGATTCATCATCGGCGATAGTCGCCGTTCAGCGACTTGTCAAGCCGCACGGACACGGCCAAGAGGTCCTCGCAGGATTATACGGCGGCTGGACGCATTGATTTTAATTCTGTCATGCGTGTAATGGTGCTCGTATCACGCGACAATCGAGTGCGGGATTAGCACTCCAGCGAATTTGGAGTCAACTTTGCACCGACAAATTATTAATAGCTTGAGTGTTATAGGTAATGATGTTATAAGTAATTAAAAATAAAGGATTTTTACAAAAATCAAATGTTACGAATAAGAATAGACGATTGAAAGCAGCAGCTCGTCATTTATTCTCATTCAATAATAAATGGACCTTAATTTTATTGTGCTATTCGAAACAATCATCTGTGGTTAATTTCAAGAAAAAGCTTTGATTGACGTTAATCAACCTGACTCGCGAAATAACAGGTATTTTTGGTACTCGGTCGTGTTGGATAATCGATTCCGTTTTTCCACGTAACGCCGCGATAAACAGTTAGCTTCCCAGAGATATGAGGGTCGAACATATTTGTTGAAGCGTGACTGTCGTCGATGGTCTCTCGAGCCTCGACATATCTTTACTCCACCGCGTGGACTATTTCGAAGAGATCGATACTCGTGCTCTTTAAGAGGGCACGACTTCCAGAAGCCGTCCGGGGTGTGGGACCGGTATTGTTTCTGGCGAGTCGCCAGGAGTCAGGAGGCGCCTACTTTCCGTCAATCCGTGACCCATCGCGCCGTTTCTCGAATAACAATACCTCGCTCATTATTCGTCTAGTGAGCCTGGTCGGTGTACGGATCAGTGCCGCGAACGAGCTGCGTTCACCGGGGAAGACTTTCCACTTGTCTATAAAGTTTCTTCGCGAGTGATAAATTCCTACTTGACTCGGCGATCTTGGTTTCCGAGAAGTTCGAACGCACACAAAAAAATTCGCGACTGCGACCGTCACCGTTTGCGCGGTTTTGCAAGCTCGACTCGTTACGAAAACCTCGCTGATGAATGTCGCGGACATTCGCCGAAGGGTATAAGGCGAAACGCGCGCGTATATACGACTATAAACTCAGCATGACGCAGCGTTCGCCGTAGATTTGCGACAACAGGAATTTTCATCGTGTCGTTAAGGAAAGGAATTTATCACGGAAAATCTACGCGAGTCGGGACTCCGCGCGTTGTTATAACGGGACACGTATTTAAGTCTCCATTCACAGGACAGTCCTTGCCAACGGAATCGGCATCGGCACCGCGCGCGCACGGGTTTAACCTTCCGCGCCATTAGATTCCATTAAATTTCTTTGTCCTTCCCGGAACGCGCGCGCGTTGGCAAGCTAATGTAATTAAGGGGATAGTTTCGCTATTGCCTCGTTCGAGTATAGGCGATTTATATTAAATCGTGATTTTCCATCGATTGGATATTAACGTGATCTCCGTATCGTTATAGATATCTCGTATATTAACTACTGCCTTTATAATTTATTAGAGGTTTATTTTAATCAAATACATTTGGATCATTCTGAACTAACTGCAAATTTGTGTTAATTTATAACACATATCAAATTCTGAAATCGTCAAAGTAGCAATATCCAAGTTTTAAGCCGCGGTTTTTCGACTTTTGTCGAAACGTCTCAACGAACGTGCAACGGTAATGCGCGACTCATTATCACTGACGCGCCCATTGTTGCTCCAGACAAAAAGCAATCGGATGTCATTAATTCCGAAGTCAGTGCAGAGTCGCCACTTCATAAGCTTCGTAACGGGACACGCGTCTTAATACCCGCGGATGGGAAGAGGTAGCCCCTCGGTTGGAAAAAAAAGCGTCGGCTCTCCGCGAGACTTTAACCTCGAAGCCATAACCATTAGGTTCCATTAAATTCCACCGATCCTCTTGGAACACGCATGCACTACCGTAGTTAGAAGGTTCCCCTGGTACTGGCGGCGGGTCGGCGGCATTCCTCGTTCAACATCACCGTACATTGAGCGGACGTCGGGCCAGCCCCCCTCCCCCTTCCTCGCCCCTCTGACGTCCGTCCGTTCCGCGACCCGCTCCACGAGTTTATGGAATCGCGCGCGCGCGCGCGCGCGTAAACGCTCCGCGCGTAATCCATTGCGATCCGCGGTGCCAATTAAGCTCCCGCTCTATCTCGATAACAATAAGCTTCGTTTCAATTAGCAGGGGAGAACGATTTCCGCGCATGCCGTTCGATACGCCGTCGCTGCGCCATCACGCGCGGTGCCGCTTGCGCGCTTTGCCCATCCGCTGAACTTATGCGCTTAAATGCAGCCTACAATCCGGTAACGTGGATGGACGAGATAGATAGGGACGGTTGAGTTTAACTGAATTAATTAACGCTGATTGATGTTCTATCGATATGAGTATCACGTTGCGTATACAGTGGCTGCCAAAAGTTTCCGGTCAACATATAATTTTACAATATATATATTTTTTTAATAAACATGTTATGAGAGTAATTCCCAATTGCATCAACATTGTGAGTTTTATTGCTTATTTAAAATTGAAGATATTAACATTTTTTTATACGTGACACAATACATTTAACAATTTCAAATACAATAAATTATTAAGGTACTTAATAATTTATTGTATAACTAGGGCCAGACATTTTTGGCAGCCACTGTATATACAAAATTTTTATTGTCTTTAGAATTTCGAAAGAAGACTTTCAAATCAGTTAGGTATAGTATTTTTTATATACTTTAGAAATATTTTTTAATAATTACTATTAAAAATTTTTTATTTTTACTTGTCAATCGGTTTTACTCTTTCAACTTTACTTATTTTATTTCAAAGTCTGTACAAAAAAAATCCGAATCGTATATGTGAATTATATCTTCTAAATATCAGCTCTTGTTAAAATTACTGAAGAATTATTATTACTGTTATCAAAGTTATCGAGATGTGGTTTGATGGACGTCGCAATGTCAACATGTTCGTTACACGTTCACTATTATATGTAGCTGCAATGTGGCAATTGACATCTTTCCGACTGTTATTGCTTTTGCCATGAGTAATGGGTATCAATTTAACGAAGAATCTGATTTCATCGTGTCGGCTCTATTATATTATTAATTCCAAGAATATATCGATTCCCTTCAACGACTTCCCCGATGTCGGTCTCAATGAGGAAGCGGCGAACGAGTTTCGCGTAGGTGCGAACACGCAACGCTTGAGCCAGTTATGCAGCGGAATCGCTCGCTGTGGACGGTAAAATAGAGGGACAAGTATCGCGGACGGGGTTTACTTTACGCGCGGGGATGTACCGGGCGGCCGGCGATCGCCGTACGCGCAACGCTTCCGCGATCGCCGATCTCGCACGGCTGCCCCGTCTATCTTGGTCCCACGAACGCGGATGTGTCTCGCGATATAATTGCGACGAGAAGTGGAAGAGAAAGAGAAATCTACATCCTCCGAACGAGGCGACAAGATTCTACACGACAAGATTCTATTAAGATCTGAATGTAAGCAAGTAGAGTGACTGTTCACCACGCCATTTTAACGCCACAAAAGATATATTATCTTTTATATATATATATATATATATATATATATATATATACTTTGTTAAAGAGAGTTTCTCCACCGTTTCTGAAAAATATTAAGGTAGAATCCGTGAGATATATGCATCGTGTACGTAACGTAGACACACAGTTGTAGCACACACGATGTGCACTCTATTGTCGTCGTCGATCACACCGGCGACGACACTGGTTATACAATCCCGAGGATCCGCGACATGCAACTTCATCTATAGCCTCAGATGGTCCACGATAAGCTTCGTCGTCGACGAGGCAATCTACGGTCCCCGTTATCAAGGTGCGCGATTCCGAATGCTTTCAATAACCGCGCGGGGTCAATCGAGAATCAAGCGGTCATAACATTTCAATATCTTTACTTCAATGCCCGTTCGTTCCATTCAGTCGCAATGTATCTTCCAACGTTACGTTCCGACCGCCTGATAGAAATACCAACACGGCAGAGCATGGCGGAAGAGATTTAGTCGGGGGAGCAACATATTCTGCAGATTTTATTCATCGAGTCCGATTTCGGTGTTCTTCCGCGCGAATCTTCCTTTTTCTTTCGCGGAAATATTTTTTTTCTTGCAATACACGCGTATTCCACTCAAGCCATCATTTGCTTTTATTTACGGGTGATTTTGCACCATGGGTGATATTACGGTATTTCATTCTTCCGGCATAAAACAACGAGAAAATAATTATATTCGGAAAATGACTGTAATGACAGATGAAAAATAATCGGTGAGTCGAGCAAAGAGTAAAAGAAGAAAAATGCATGATGAAAGGAAGCATTATTAATGCACTACTAATGAATCCTTGTTCCCCGCTATAAAAGACCGCGAACGTTTGTTTTTGCGGGTTCGGGCTCTTTCTAAGTCGGCGAAACTACCGGGCGGCGGCCGTTCCCTCTCGTGGTGGGTGGTTCCTTGCGACTTCAACAGACCTTGACTTCGTGTGTCGCGCCGCTAGAAGAGTTTACGAGCCTTCGCCAGCCCGTCAAAGGCAGTAACACGACACTGATTACTATTTCACGAACTAAACTATACGAGACCACACGGCACTGCATTCATCCCGGACCCACGTGGCACCCTTTTTCTCGGATCTTCGTATCATTCTTTCCATCGTCTACGACTCCTCCGTCAGTATTCCGAATAAAACAAGATGTCCGACGAGCAGCCGACGAGAAGAGCCGCTCTGGGAATTCTCAGAGTATTGTGTTACGGCATTGTCTGACGGCATTTAATAATCCAGAACCTCGTTGGCAGAGAAACACCGTTAGATCACAAATTGTGTGTAACTACTATCATATATCCTCATACATTTAACAACGGCAGACAGAATTATTATCGAATAGGCATTTACACTCTCTATCTATTATAAATAACTCCTTTCTTTAGGCGATAAACAATAGAAAATCCGATATTTACTTAACAGTTGCTAATTTTGTTAATAAATTTGCATTTATATGCAAATAATAATAAAAAGTCCGAATGGAACTTTAGCGAATTAAAAGAAATTGCGTAGGTATCGCATATACGATTCAATATATATTACACTATAGGAAAAATGTTCTCTATGAACCAAAATTTTGGTTGAAATGTAGCAAACGAAACTTTTTAATTGGTATAAACAAATATTTTTTGTTATTTTGTTTAGTGGAGATATTTTTGAACAGCAACCAAATATTTTGTTTTATACAACAAAAAATTTAACTGTTTCATCGAAAATGGTATGCTAAAAGACAATGGCGTGCCATCACCCTTGAAACCGCTGCTTGTTAACGTGTTTGCAATCCCGCCGGACTAGATAAATTTTTAATGCCTCGTGCCTTTGTAAATTTGCCGATTCTAATTGCATTACGCAACCGACATGAGGCGCGAAACGAGGAAGCGATCCCCTGCCCGATTCTCGTCAACGATTTCGGGTCATTAACCTGCTGCCGGCTCGCCGACAGAGAGAGAGAGAGAGAGGCCGGGGATTAAGAAATACCATATAATTCTTTGAAAAGGACTACCATCCCGGTAATCACCATTCCTCGTGCTTGCGCACATCACCCAGAACTGCAACCAGAAGGAGGTGGTTGACCCGTCGGTGCTGCGCACCGCGCGCGATTCACGGCACGGCTCACCGCCAAGGTGTGCGTCGGAGAAGAGTGACGTTCTCTCTAATTTTTTTCGAGAGATTGGCTCCCCTCGCGCGCGCACACGGGAGATGTCATTTACGGGAAGTAAATCCAGGAACCCGGCATACGGCGCGCGGACAGCTGCGCACGTGGTGCGTTCGGAATATTTTGAAATTCACTCGTCTCTGGCGGCGCGCGCGAGTTGCAATCAAAATCACTGCCAGGAAATTACACGTGCTTTCATTCATGCGGATGACGTCTCTCCTAATTACTGAATTAATTGTGTTCCCGCTTTGGGATACGTTGCGTGAAGCATTCTCTTCCATCCGTTGTGAGAGGCTCCTCGGAGTCCCATCACTGCGGCCAAACTTCGACTCGCGACCGGCTAACGCTAAGTTACACGTTTCGAAACGTGTCTTTATCGCGTTAGGAAAACGCTTTGGAACGCTTAATCCTCCGTGCTGGTCATGCTACCATGTAGCGTAACATCGAAACACAAGGTTCGTACGATTTACAAAGTCGGTTAGCGTGGCACGGCACGCAACGTGCGCAACGTGTGTTAGCGAAGTGTTTCGATCGTTTGAATTCTAGCCGGACACGAAATCCGCTGAGGAGGGTCGAGGACGAGTTGGGACGTTAGATGAAGGGTAATCGTTGCCGCGTCTTAGCCTTTCTCTCTCTTTTTCTCTCTCTCTTTCTCCAAACACGCGGATTTCTAACACGTGTAATGATTTTCCCGAGTGTTCACGACTCAGGACGCGCGAAGCCCACTCTCGAGGGAATTAAATTCTCATTATATCGTAGCGTGCGCGCGCGCGCGCACGCGAGTGTCTCTTATCGGTGAACCCGTGTAGCGCGCGAAGGCGCACTAACGCACCTCCGCGCGTCACGCGAGCTTCATCAACGCGGTTTTGCGTCCGCGTTATACGCGCATACGCCTGCGAGACATAAACACTGATTATCCCGCCTAATATCATTTTTGTGCGATCTCTCCCCGACACGTCTGTTGGCGTTGGAAATCTCCTCGCTCGGGAGTCTCTCTCCCGTGGTCCCGGTGTGGCCGCTGCCGGCTGCGCAAGGTCCCGCGACAGCCGTCCTACCATGTTTTCAGGCGTAACTGTTGTTGATGACTCCCAACATTATCCGCCCAGCGCGCAATGACTTCAGGGAAGAATTGTTCCGGCACCGAGAAAAATACATTGTTTCCTGGATAACGTTTCGTCGCGTGTGTAGCCATTGTCCTATTAAGATATTACTCGTACGTACGAGTAAGAACGACCGTCTTCCGGCACCTCGGCGCGGCCTTCCTCCCGTCAAACGTTCCCGTACAAAACGTTCGTTGCCCTTCGCGAGCGCGCGCGCGCGCGCACGCCAAGATACGTGGGAGACGGATCAACGACGAGGGAGGTTCAACGTCGGGCCATCAACAATCGATATTTATTGACCGAACGTCGACGACGGTGCCGTGTGTCGTGACGTTTCCCAGACATCCATTTCAGAATTTATCTTGCGGCTTTTTGCCGCTTGAAATTGGTTCCGAGTAACAGCCGAGGCACCGAGTTATCCTAGAAGAGCCCCTAATGGGTTAAGTTGGGTAAAAGGGTAAGCAGGGTCCGCGTAAGCAGAATGTAACTTCCTCGGACCGAACAAACGAACGTAACGAGGGAATTTCGCGTTACAATGTGTCTCCTTGACTAGAAACGACTTAGGCGCTGTATCGAAGAGCGTCTCATTTTCCATATTTAGGGCCGGGTTTCGCCCAACCGTCGTTCCATTCAGCGACGTCCGTTAATTTTTTTTCGTTTTCAACGTGATAATTCAAGACGCGGCTGCGGCCGATCCGTAAATATATCCGTACGGCCATTTCTTCACTGAAAAGCGTCGCGAATTTATGAACCGTAAACATGACTATAACACCGTTCCTTCCGATCTTCGCAATGAGCAATCAAGTCATGAAACCGAAGTCGATAATTAACGGATGCCGTAATCAACCGACGTCCTTGACTATTTGCCGAGCGCGGATGATTATCGACGATCGACGTCGGATACCCAAAGAAATCGGCGGAAGGTCTAGTAAATTCGCCGACAATTATCGAGAAGCGATCGAAGGTCCGACTTCAATCGCCGATGTCTGCGTCATTGGATAGAAAGTATCAGTCGCCATCATTCTCGATGGAGTTGATTGATCGTAATCGTTGTAAACACGAGACACGAATCGACGATTACGTCAACGGCAAGCGGCCGATGATAACGATCGGCGTAAGTAATTCCATAGCATCACGATGCGTTTGACTCAGGAATAATGTCTCCGCAAGTCAATTTTCTCTTGGCTAAGAGATCGTCTCGTAGGCCGAGACACGTGCCGTAGCGAAGCGTATTTCCTCGATAACGACAGTTTTTATCGGTTCAATCCACGATAACTGATTGAACGTTTGACATATGTAAATAGAAATAAAAACAGTTATTTCTGCCATTTCTGAATCGGGGATAATGTAAGCGCGAATGGCTCTGCGAGAGAGGTTCAGGAATTCTAATTGTTCAAGCTAAAGCAGGAACTCACAGTGAGATCAGAGATCGTTAAGGAAGTCGATGCGCGCGGGAGAGTGATGCCCTCGAGTCGTTAAACTGGATACGAGAATCGCCGAGTAGATGTTATTTTGCCGAAAAAGGCAAAAATTCCTCTCGCCTATTACGCGTTATGTTCTTTCTCTGAATATCATCGGCATTCTTCTACTCTTTTTTTTTTCTGAATCAGTTAGTTACATTAACATTCAGTTTTTGTTCATTAATATCTTCTTCTAAACCTCGACGGAGTATGATTTCACATATAGTTGTCCACAGCAAGTAAAAATAATGGGAAATAACTCTTTAAAGATTACGTATTCTTTTTACATTACAAACAAATAAAAAAGAATTTGTATCGCCTGATTAAGAACGCCGACAGCGGACGAGGCCGCTGTCCAATCGGTTCAACTCTAATCGTGACCCCTGACGTGGTCTCATTACGTTGTTCCACGGTGCGCGGCGCGGCATGTTAAAACATTGCGTAATAACGCCCGGGGTTTCTAATCGGGGCTCTAATCAAGGCATAATACACGGTCGCGATACGGCAGACGGAGGCAGAGGATTCGATCCGTTACTCCCGCCGGCCTGACGAGCAAATTTACGACGAGGTGTATCCTTCCGTCCTCGGGATAGGCGACCGGCAATATATCATATTCCAAGATTCATTATCTCCGGATAATGCGCCTCGACTACGCGAGCGCGTACGTACGTACGCCGGGTATATATCCTGGAAACCACCCCGCTGCTAATACCCTTTATTATCCCGGACGATCCCTTTTCCATGCCGCTCAAGATACCAATTAGCGCGCGTCAATGTTGTCCGACGCGTATGTACATCGAGCGCGCAGGCCCGTCGGAAGCGTCGTAAGACGTTCCGCGAGTCTCAGGATGCCTCTCCGTAGGCAACCGCGTCCTTGCCCGAGGCTGCGCGCAAGTATTTATAGGCGATGATATCCTAGACTCCTCTCTCCGTGTCTCCCTTTTCTTTTTATCGCAGAGCTGCTGCTGTTTCTTCGTCGTTGTCGTTGTCGTCGTCGTCGTCATCGTCCTCGCCGTCGTTCTCGCCGTCGTCAACGTCGCTCACGTCGGCGCTCTTCCCACCGAGAAGCGCACACATTCTTCCCCGTTTCTCATCTTTTCCCTCACTTGCTATCATCTTGTGAATCACCGTGCTATCGGCCGTGGCGCCCGTCGTCCTGCCGTTCGCGAAGGTGTTCCCATCATGCGAGCGTGTCAATTTCATTCACATGCCTCGGGAAAAACCCGACTCCCGCGTATGGCGGCCGGGTGGCAATCGGGGGGAACGGGAGAGAGAGAGAGAGAGAGAGAGAGAGAGAGAGAGAAAGAGAGAAGAGTCCTTTGATCGCTAATAGATTACATTGTACGACGAAGCGATACTTTCGTCCGTTAATACGTTTACGTTGAGCAAGACCTCCAGTCCACAGGGAAGGAGGTGCCAGCTCGAGGAACGGAAGTTCCATATGGGCATCTTTCTTCCTCGACGCTTGGGAATCGTCGCCTCCTCTTTTTTTCATTGATGCTATCGATAAATGGTCTCGATCGCAGCGAGACGTTGGCAGAGTCTCGCTTCGCTTCGCAGGATGATTTTAATGGAGCGATATTAGTCGCTTCGCCTCTCGTTGTCGAGGAAATCTTGTCACAAAGGGTATTACTTCCGCGAACGTTCCCGCCGCTGCAGGGCGTGCGCCTTTCGCGTTCACATGTCGAATGGCGCGGGATCAAATTCTCGCCGAGCACTCGAAGCACGTGTTTTCCGTCCGCTCCCGGAAAACAAAATTCCCAATTAGTCGTGAGAGTCATTAGTCGCGGGACAACGACGCGCAGGGGGGGGGGGAGAGAGAGAGAGAAAGAAAGAGGGGGAGGGTGATGGCCGGTTCGCTTTCCTGACGAGATAACCCAGGCGCGAGTTGAACGACACACGATGTACACCGGATGTCGTCCCTCTCCGCCGCTTTGTTTCCTACGCCGTTTCGAGGCGTGAGTTCTCTCGACCGAGGGAAAAAGACAGTAGGCACATTGTCTGCCGCCGGGCAATGTCAAGGTCCGCCACCGACCATTATTGGGCTATTTACGCGTAAACTCGCGGGTCATTCAGCGGGAAACGAAATGTCACGCGTGCGTTTCTCTCTCGTCAAACGCCCGAAGCGTCCCGGGGGCTGGTAGTACGAGTAATATCATTCGAGCGAGATACTCGTTAGAGACATTCATTTCAATCAGTTGCATACGCTTCAAGCAAATTTACAAAACGCATTTTTCTCTCTTTGTATTTATTTTTTTATTTTACGTGTATCTGAGAAACTGTCAATTTGTTATTTTTTTGTTAAAGAAACGAAAAAATGGCTTCTCGATTATCTTGACATTTATAAATATATAGTTTAAGAAATGTTATTTATAAATAATACAGCTCGTTTTATTCTGCAGCACGCATGACACTTTTACAGGCGCAAACTCCTTATAACATATTCTATCTAACTTGTGTATACGTAGGAAACGTGTTTTTGACGAGCTGATTTTGCATCAGTGGTCTGTAGCGAAAGGTTTGACAAGCGGCAATCTCTACGGCGCGAAGGCAATTAAAGTGTAATCTTCGGGTTCATTCCCTCGCCTCGGCGACGCTTCGACGGGACGCACGGGAAGAAGAGCTCTGGCGCGGCCTAACGAGACCGGAGAACGCGAACTCCGTCTCTTTTCCCGACGGGACGGAGGGTTGGAAAGATGACGCGGCCACGGGTATCGTCCTTTTCAAAACGGAAATACCGAATGACATCACGAACCGGTCAGCGTTGCAGCGCGCGATTGGAGAAGCTGCGGCGATCCGCGAGTTCGAGATTCGTCGGCGGTGTCGTAGCTGCAGGATACGATTGCGATCTCCTCTGCGCGCGCGGCGCGGCGCTTCTTTTCTTCCTCCTCTCGCGAGTCCGCGAGATCGCTTGCGCATCGACATCGCCGCGCCGGGGCAGGATGACTAAACGTGAGAAGGATCCTCCTGTCAGGCGCGAACGGTCAGGGACGGTGAGCATCGCGTAGCGTTCGAGAAACCAAAGTCGCCCGTCGGCATCGTCGAAAAGAATGGAGCGCCCCGACAACGTATCCGGACAATCGTTTTGTAATACTCGAATGCGTCCCGCTGCGAGGCGGGTTTTAAGAGCCGTTATGACGGCCGATTCGCGATGTAACACTGTGATACATTAGATAATGCGCGATCAATTTCGAACCTTGAAATAAGATGATGTTTTAAGGAAGAACTTAAAAAACTGAAAATTATTTAGAGACAGGAAGAAAGAGAGGGAGAATTATTTTGAATATTATCTTCAAAAGACCAACAATTAAAATTTTAGGACAACATAAAATAAAATTTACTAATTAAATAAATCTTATATTGCTTCTTGCAGGTTTTAATTTTTCAAAAAATAAAAAAATTTAAAGTTCGGCGTTTTCCTAAAAAAAAAAAAAAAGAACTTAATATATATTCTCGTAAAAGTATAAAACAGTACATTTTTATAAATTCTTCCTTTTATCGCATTCACTAACGTGGCATAAATAGGATTGGAGAGTATCAAATCGAGTAAAATTATCTCCTACGTTTCCATCGAGATTTTCGCAATCCAAGGTGGCTGTCGATTATAAACATCTATAATTATCGACTAGTTAACGTAACCCGTCCTGAGAAAAACATCAGCGCGATAATAATCATCGTTCATGATAAAATAAAACAGTTTTACTGTAGCTCGGAACTCGATTTTCATTAGCCTCTAAATACCGTAATTTATTTTCATTATGTCGTTCAACGAGCTATATAATACGAAGCAGCGTACGTGGAATACACGCGATAGATGCAACACTATGATGATGTCATGATTCTTCGCTTTCAAGGAATCGCGTACATTTAATGTTGCAAAATTGATATCATGTATTCGTTTTGTTTTCCACGAAGTTTTTCATTATCGACATTTGCATATCGCGTGCTTAAACATTTTGCGACGCGTCGAAGAAATCAGTGCCTTTAAGCAATTAAATATTGAATGTCTATTTGAATTTTAATCTCAATCTTTTTTTTTATAATTAATTAACTTTTACCGTCTCACCTTCGGTTATTAATCATTATAGGCTGATGGCCACATTACACCTTGGTTGATATCTTATTAACACCATGACGACTAACTTGGTCGCACATTAATTAAATCAGGCTTTAATTACTATAAAAGTCGAATATGTACATATATGCACGCACGCGTAATAATTAATAACTTACAAGCCGAAGTTTGTAAACGTTCGATACGAACCGGACCGCTTGTAGCTCTGATCCAGAACAACTTTTTCATCCGTCCGCTCATCCGTTCTTTTCTCGGTACTCCTTTTTTTAACTCGCGTCTTCCTCCTGGCTGTGTATCGCCCCCTCTACACGTTTTTTCTTTTCCCCGGTTCTCTCTGCATATTGATGAGAGATTTTAGTCGGCGCGCGTGAAATCTCAGAGATGAAAGGCGCTGTAAAAAATGCAATAAACTGTAAGCTAATTTTCGAGATCAAAGCGGATCGCGGGAGACCTCCGCGTCGCCGCGTGTTCCCGGCGACTTCGCTCTCGTTGAGTTCATACCGAGTGCGTGCAGCGACGACGAGCAAACGTTGTGGTACTTCGCCCTTTGTCATTGTGCTTTCGTTTCCTTCATCGCGCGTACTACGGTTTGTGTTACGGCGAAATTATTTTTTCCGAGCTCTTTTTAGAAAAGGAAACCTAGTTGTCTAAATGCTACTTTCTTGGTGATGTAAACCCTATAGTGGAGAAATCGAGTTATTTAATTTAAATATGTATAATTTTATATATTTCTTAAAGTACTATACCTATGGATAACAAAGATTTGGTTATTTTTTTTTGTACTGCAAAATTTATTTATTTTTAAAACAGAATATTTTAATTATATCCCGCACGGATTTATTTGGAGAAAACGAATATATCGGTAGATTAATAATGTGAACGGTGTGAATCCTCCGGTAGAGATTTGAAAGACCGATGAATTTTTTCATTCGACAAGGTCGTCGGGCAGTGGATTAAATCTGGCTGATACATCGATTCTCTCTGGCGGGGTGCGTTGTGCGTGGGCGCCGAAATTAATTTGCAATTAATTGCCGGCAAAGCGCCGCCGGGCACGGTTCGAGAGCGGGTGAGGAAATCCTTCTCCATTTCCACGTGATGCTGGCTTAGGTGCCCGGCGGCGTGTCGATTAAATTTGGAAATTACGTGGCTATGCTTGACATACAATGTGCGTGTAGGCTGGAGAGCGGCAGAAATGAGTATGAAATGAAAGGAGAATGTTCGGCATCGCGCAAAATACACACAGTGGAGGCTAACAGTCGGACCCAGCTCTTGTTCGGGGAAAAGTCGACTTTGAGATAAAAAGAAATTTAAAGTTAAAATGAAGAACGGACGGTAGTGTCCGTCGGAGGGTCTTTCGTATATCTTTCACTAGGCCACCCTTGCAATTCAAAGAAGACATATTTTTTTTTATCTAATGCAGGATCATCTCTCACACAGCGACCGCCTCGAAAATCCTTCCAGAAACCACACGTGTTTCTAACTCTCGATTTCGACGAAGGCACGGAATTCGCCGCGAGATGCACTATTAATTGAGTCCACATGTTTATTAATCGTGCGCATCGCGCCGCGCCAGTCTAATAGCATACCTTGTTTAGAGCGATCCCCCTAATCGCAATCTCGATTTTTTGCCGGTCACCCGGACGAAAGCTGGTAGTCAGGCACGGCGGGATGGTCCAGACGGTTTTTACGGCCGTGTCCGCATGATGCTCCGACTCACACATTACGTGTGTGTATATGCGTGAGCGTTCTATCGAAGCTTACCGTATATTCACGCGTGCACGCGATTGTCGGAAATTATAGCTCTTGTACCACATTGGTTTAGCCACGCCGTGTTGAAACAACCCCATGTTATTCGCGATTACCACCCTTATTAGTCCCCTGCCCGCGACGTCGTAGAGCCAAATGGAACCGGATCGGGTAGCGAGAGAGCCCTCGTTCATCGCCGAGGGAATCAGTTATCCCCGACTGGCCGATGAAATTTCCACGATAATGATAATAATATAGTTAGCCCCCGTCGGAGGGGGCGTTTTACGACTCTCGAGCGCGCGAAGAAAGAAGAATCTAATTTTCTCGCCTAACGAGATTAATTCGTTCGGCCGTGCCGGGCCGTGCGACAGCGAGAGATTCGTTTAATTTTGGATGATTGGGTGGCGGGGCTCGCTCGGAGCTATACCTATCTCTTTCGTGATTCCATTTCGAAAGAATCAACGGCACTTTATAACAGCTTGCTGCAAGGTGGCCGACAGTTTCTCATGATTAAGAATTCGCCTGAGACATGGGAACTGATCGGAATTTATGTTAATTATATTAATTATGCTAAGTTGTCTACTACTTAATGCCTGATGTTAAGAAATTGTGTTTTTTATGACGTGAATTAATTTTATATACAGGCTACATATTTCTCTTTCGTTACCGTTGCTCATTTCAGCGACATCAAAACAAATTATTTTATCTATCCGTTGAATTATTATACTTACATTCTTATGTAGCGTCAAATTTACTTCCAAAACTTCGTATTACAATTGTTAAATTAGAATAATTATGTTTATATTATAATATTGACTGTAAATGCGGCATTCAATAGTAATAATTAATCTCTGTGCTTTGACAAATACTTAAGAATTTCATCAGCCCAAACGTAAAAAAGAATTTTTGTTATTATTCTTGTTATTTATTTTTCACATGTTTAAAAAAAGAAACACGTTACACATATCCTCACAAATGGTACATTACGCAGAGTTGTCACCTTTGACGCATTACATGAATCCTTTTCTACGTGAGAAATGTACTTAATTTTTAAAGGAGTAAACGGGTATTCACGCTCCGTTTTAAGTTCAAGTTGCTAATTATCGTCGCGAGAAGCGTGAGAGGGTCCAGCGGTCCAGGTCCGACCTTGACCACCAAGTGGGACCGGGGGACTGGCGCGGTACCGGAAACGCGCGAGCGAGACGCGCTGCATCGGAATGTCGCGTCCGGTAAGATGTACGGGCTAAAGAGCGTGCCGTGACGCGACGGCCGCGCGACCTCGCTCGCCGGACGCAATCTCCCGTGGAATCTGGCGAACGGTTCGTTCGTTCGAAAACGATGTACCAGTTAGATAGGGGGCCACTGGACTAGCGGTTCCTTTTTTTTTCCCTCCTTCTCGTGTACAAGCCGTGGCGTTACGGGCCACGAGCGCGTGCCGGCGCGGTGCCCGGTGGGGCCCGACCGGCGACGGCGCGGGGGGTCTACCTAGGTACCTCCGTGGTACCTGTCGCCGAGGACAGAGGACAAGCGCGACGGAGACAGTGATTGTCGCTCGCGAATGAACGAGTTACCGGTGCCGTTGTCGTTTCCATGCGACATTTCCAGGAAACTAGGTAAATGGATCTGGATCATTGGAGCGCGAGGCGTCCGTCGTGAACGACTGCGCTCCGCTCCGCTCGCGAGTGTCTCTCCGCGCCGAGGGGTACGCACGGGCACGTGCATAAAGATACGGGGTTTTGCTCTGAGAAATCGCTCGGGAGATTGCGATACGACGGGCCATCGGGGGACCGCTATCGATGTATCGGCGATGTTATCCGGCGAGCGGCGGGTGGTTCATTGAGACAAAGAGACCCGATTAATCTCAGGCCCGATATATACGCATTGCCGGGACATAACCAGGATGCAAACTAACGGTTAACCGACCCTCGAGGCAATATACTCGGAATATGAGAGTTAGATTCGAACGTTTATATCCGTTTATATATGGTTTATATAGTTGTCGATTCAGACGAATATAACTATAAAACGAATGTAATGTGAGTGATAATAACTTTATCAATTGCGAGAAAAATGAAACATAACAAATATTAAGTACAGTAGATGTACAAATCAGTGTGTATAAAAATAGAAAGCAAGGCGCCTTATCAAAGGTTTATTTTATATCACAATTTGTATTATTATAAGAAATCTATCAAAAATATTAGAAATATTTATTTCACAAAAAATAATATAAATAGTATAAATATTACATTAAATTTAATGATTAAAATTAGATTATTTTTTTAAATTACAATTTTTCTCAAAGTTTTGCTGTAAGATCCTGTCAGATAGCAATACATTCACTTTCTAATAGTTTAAATCAATATTATTTTATTTATCGGGATTTTATGAACCTCGTATAAGTTTGTGTTGGTAAAAAGTTAAGTGATTTCAGGACTGGCGCGCTCGAGTTTGTAACAATGAGTACAAGGACCCTGTAGACAGGCTCTTCCATTAAAGTCGCAAGGGTGAAGGACCCGAGCCGGGAGCAATTAATCGAGAGGCTCTCTCGCTCGAGTCTGAAATAAATTAATCGGGCGGCGCGGGGTAAATCGGCCGACAACGAAAGATAAATGAGCGGCCGGTGGCACATCCTTATCGCCAGATTAAAATGCCAATTAATTTCGGTGCCGGGGCTTATATAGCGCGATCCCCCCTGGTTATCAGTGGCGTACGCGAGCGTGCCCACCACGGTACGCCGGCTGAATAAATGCATGAAGAATCGATCTCGCGCGGCCGATCGGAAAATCAACATCCGCGTTCCCCGGAATTTCCGTGTACGCGTCGCGAGCATACTAATCGGGAATGCATCCAGCGTGCCGGGATAGAGGGACTCTTTGGTCTGTCCGAAACGAGAATTCCGTGAATTACGTCTAGAATCAGGGCTACTCATGGCGACGCCGGTCGAATACCAATGACGACCGCGGCGCTTCCCGCCGCGCGCTCGTGGCCGCAGGATTATGACCACGGAGTCCGGAGCCCTTCATTCCCGATATGCTATCGCTCGGATATAATTGTCGTCATTACGTCCCTCGTCTAACACATTTTACAGATGATGAAAGAAATATCTCTTTCCAAAAAGCGAGCCCATCCTTTTAAACAAAATGTGCCTCTCGTTGTCAAAATATGCGGATGAGAAATCTTATTTAACACAACGTTTCGATGTATTTTGTTAAATTGACTCTGTCATATTCCTTGTTTCTTAAAGTTCAAAGTTACTCATTATAGGTATCTCAAAGTAGGAACGTATTTCACAGTTTAATAAGATATTACTGAAGGGAGGAAAAATGCAAAGTAGGTTTCACAGATTTTTGTTAAAAATGTTTCTTGCATCTCCGCCGCGCGCACGAATTACAGGGAACGTTGCACGACATTACGAAGGGGGATGTTATTTGAGTTCCATTTATACCGCTTATGACTTTATATGCGGGATAGGATACGACAAGATGAGTTTAAATAAACGTCGCCTTTACGAATATTTACGTAATACCCGGCCGGCATTAAAATAATTGCTCCGCTCATTACCAGTAATCGTGCCCTGCAAAGAAACTCTTTGAAGTCACGAAGACGTGATCCTCACGATCCTATGCGGATCTTCGTGACTCGGAGAATCCGTGGAGGAATCTTCCCAAGGATGCCGGTTGTCCGATTGGATCCTGCGGAAGGAAGCGTATCATCTCGTGAGTTTCTTACGCGGCACGGAGCGCGCGACGTCCTATAACGTACTATACGCACGGGGGTAGGTACGTGCATACCGTACACGCAGATCGTCCGGCGATCCTGTTTAATTACGGGGATCGTAGTAGCGCGACAGATGCCATGAAGAGGCGCCTCGTCGATTTTCTGGGAAGAGACGACGCAGGAGCGCCCCGTCGCGTTGCTTCCCGCGTCCACGTCCGCGCGTCCTCTCGTCGCCGCGTCCGCGTCGTCGTGCTCGTGGACGCGGCGAGCAGCCTGAGCAAGAGCAGGAGAGAGAGAAAGAGAGAGAAAGAGAGAGAGAGAGAGAGAGAGAGAGACTTTGATATTTATAGTGCCGTACGCCGGGAGACCCGCAAAAACACCCGGCGATTCGCAATCCTGAAATAACAGGTTACCTCGGAGCGGAGTGAACGGGAGGAGCAGAGCGCGCGCAGGGCAGAGTCCTGCAAGAACCCTGAAGAGGGCGAGGAGAAGAAGGAGAAGAAGAAGAAGAAGAAGATGAGCAGGGAGGAGAACGAGACGCGGTGGAACGACAGAGGTGAGGAGGGGCGGGAGAGGGAGCGGCAAGGGGAGGCCGTGAGTGGTTCGGCCTGTAAGAAGGAGCAGGTTTCTATTTATACCGCGTCACCGCGAATCAAAGACCCTGTGCGGAGTACGTAGGGAAGTCAAGAAGGGTACTCGTTCTCCTCTTTCTTTTTGCTACTCATACTTTTCTTCTTTCTCTCTCTCTCTCTCTCTCTCTTCCTTTCCAGCTCTCACTTTTTCTCGCGGTACGTCCCTCTCCGCTGTACCGAACCTCACCGAAAATTGGTAAATGAGCCGTTGGTATTCGCCGAACGTCCCCGACGTTCCATCTTCCTGCACCCGGCTTTACGCGTTTAACGCGCGACAACCTTTTTGGGCGGACATATTACGACGATGCCCGGTACCTGACAGGCCCCCCCTGGTCTTCGTCGTCGCGGCGATCTACTTCACCCCTTTTTCTTCGTACTCCACTCTTCGTCGCTGCCTCTTCCTGAAGCTTTTTCCGAGAAAGCTGATTAATGAACGTGACAGGTTTCGGCGCTTCGCTGATGTCGCGATTCGAGAGTGGAAGCGAAGCGATGTGTCATTCTCGCGACAGGTCTGGCAAGAAGTCTGCAAGAAAGAACCATCCGATATCCGTCGAAGCCGACTATTTCTAGAATTAATCCATAATGGTTGTAAGAGAGTTTATAATTTTCAGAAAGTATAAAAATCTCCGAGAGATCTTTCGATATCCACTAATAAATCCAGTCTTTCCCGTTTAACTTCTTATACACTTACAGGCTTACGTGGTTCACACTTATATGATGCAATTTGCCATTTGAACATTCAATTTTCTTTACGAGCAAGTCCTTATTTTCAGATTAATATACAAATTGCACTTCATAATACGAATGCTCACGCACAGACGGATCCATCTCCGGACGGATCCGGCGGAGGAGAATAGAGTAGCATGCAAAGAGAAGCGCGAAGCGGAAGAAGCGGGAAAAGAATAAGCACGTCGTGCCGTGTACGTGATGTATCTTTATATGGTTTAGTCGCAAGCGCGAGAGGAAAACGAGGGGAAGTAGTAAGAAGCGTGGAAACCTTTCTCGCGGTAACAGTTAGTCCATTGTTAGCATCGTGGATCTACATGTTAACACTTTGAACGTTGTCTATTAGTTAATTATATTCCAATGGGATTCATGTTATAAATATCTTGCAGAATCGGAAATAAGATTAGAATGTTGTATCAAGTATTTATTACTTATTAAACGTATCGTTTAGAAATAGTATACACATTTCAAATAAAACGGGGAAAAAGGGAGATTTGAAATTTTGTTAACTGCTGTCATCTAATATCATGTAAGATTCTATTGTATCTTGTACATTTTTTCCTTGCCTCACAAGTGCTTTTCTAATTAAAGATTGACGTTCATCTTTGCATTTTCGATGTTGTCGCTCTTCTGCATGTCTTCTTGCCTAGTAACCTCGAAATCTACGAAATGTACATTCTATTCTCCACCAGTTTGTCGCTATCATTCGTCCAACAGCTGTCGGCATGCCGAGGGAACTGGGCAACACGGCAAAAACCGAATTGGGAAACGAAACTCCTCGAGCGTGACGACGGTCGTCGTTGCGCTCCGGTCAACCTTGACTAGGACACATCGGCGCTCGCGGAACATCGCATTCACAGGCGTGTGTATGCATACGGTCGCGTCTTTGAGCGTTGCCCAAAACGGATGTATTCCGTCAACCGATATTGTTTACGACCACTTCGTGAGCACCGGTACCGCGTGTTAAGGCACCGATCTTCGCACCGAATCATAACGGTATTCGCCAAAGAAAGGAAAAGAAGGAAAAAAATTTCAAGGACCGACTCGCTGGTCGTTATGCGAAATACTCGCCGTTTCGTAAAAACACAGGAGTGGTTATTTGCAGTCCTTAGAACTGCCTCATTTGCCGTTATGCGAAATTTGACGATATATTGATCCATGACTGATGGAAATTACGTGCCGTCTTACGGCCTTCGCTTCGCGAATAATTTTAAGACTAATAAAATTAAACGAGCACGGAAAAAAGGGTTATGGTTGTTACAACAATATTCTTTATGTTTGGAAAAGAAATATATGTGAATTTAAGTTATATTGATATTACATTGGATACATTTGTTAAGATATGTATACTTATCAATACAGTTTTCACAACTGTAATTTTTAGGCATTTTAAGACTTTGCAACTTCTTTATATGGTATTATCGTAATATCAAATATGTTTAAATTCAAATTATTTTTAAGTAAATTGACTTAAAAATATTTCTTAATATGTATATCTATATGTATATATGCATACATATATTTATGTTGATAGAAAAAAGTTTCTCATTTATCATTTTGTGATATTTTCTCTTTGTTCTCTTTTTACTTTTCCTTTTTACATCAGTGCTAGAACATTTTTTTGTTATTCTCTAAATTTTCTGGAGTGACTTTTCACTATTTTGGAGTGAATCTTACTCCAAAAGAGTGAAAATACTGTTACTCAAGTGCAGTATTATCAATCTTTTATATAAAATAACATGTATAACTATAGTTGCAGGAACAATTCCTAGAGATAATCATTAAAACTGTACATCTATAGAGTAGCTACTCTCGTTAAGGTTGAGACAAACATAAGTCATTTTCAGAATATAATCCTATATAACTTTATATTTGTATAAATGGGCCAAAAATAATATTATTATTCTGTTGTAGTAACCCTAACGTTTTCTCTGTGAGGATATCAGAAAACATACACAACTTTGTACTTAAAGGTTCAAATTTCGAGAATTGCTCAGAAAAAAGGTTTTATTCTAAATAATTAAAAGTCGCTTTTATCTTCATTAATTCAAAATCACAACGTATACATTGGTACGTGTGTGAAACGAATGGAATTGTCCAAAAATTTTCTCGCGCGGTACTTCTTTAAATGAGGCTTGCTACGGTAGACTTCATCGTCGGCAAAATCGCGAGAAGATTCAGTTATTGGCGCTTCAACATAATCAGAGGTTCCTTCACGTCGAATCTCCGCAAAGCAAAAGCCACCAGATCGGAAAGATGGTAGGAAGTCTAAGTCGAGCGGAAGACGGCTCCATCTAATCGAATTTCCCCCTTCGTCTCGTACCTCTCTGTCTCTTCGCCTTCTATCTGTGCAAGCCTCGCGGAGAAGCCGCCTCTCGCGCCGGGAAGAGTGATTTATTCGTCAATGGGCGACGGTACAGGCGGGTCGTAAAGTTCACGATGGAAATAGGATTTCAGCGGACAGGTACGGCGTGTATACTCTTCGCGAAAGAGCCGCGCATCTCCGCGCCTTCTGCCGGGGCCACCGGCTTCTTCTTCCTCGTCCTCTCTCTCTCTCCTTCTCTCTTTCTCCTCTTTCACGCCAAGTCGGGGTTCCGTGTCGTAATAAGAATGACAGGTTTCCACCGGTGGCGTCGGTGTATTTCTACGGTTGACACGTAGAATCCTCGTTAGGCCGGAAAGGATTCGCGAATAAATCACCAGCGGTGTATTAACGGCGACGGTAATTTCGTGGCACGAATTACCGGTCATACACGGAGGCTACCTACCGACCTCTCAGATTCCCGGAGACCGGGGAACTCGCGGTCGACGGTTTAAGGCGCGTGTAAATCATCGGCTGTGGACCGTTTAACGTCGATAACGTCCATTTACTTGCCTTCTTTCGCGGTGTGTACTTCTTTCCTCGCGGTGTACCTCTTTTCAGTTTCGCCTCTCTTGATTTTCCATCGCGCGGACTTACGGTCGCGGTGGACTTGGCTCGCGCGGATAACACCGCATGGGAAGAAGTTATTCACCAGAGTGGCGTACGTTCCTGCGAAATTGCGCCTACGTATCCGTTGCATCTATAAGAGACCACGGAAGTGGACGATAAAGCCATTAATGAGATGTTTCGATAGCGGCCTGCCTAAGGATACAAGCCGCGGAGGACTAACGCGCGCGAGGCAATTTCCGCGATACGTAAAAGATCCTCCGGCGTCCTCCGGGGCCGCGGTGCTAAAAGCAACAACGGAAGAATGCGCCTGGGAATGCGTGGCAGGCTCATTTAAATTCCTATCATTCGTTATCAGAACCGCCCCGATGGACTCTTATTTTACCGTATGTTATCTCCATACCGTAATCTTGCGGGGCGCGGCAAAGGGAGGGAGAGAAAGAGAGAGTAGATGGAGGGGTTCGAGGGTGAAGAGATGCGCGGGAGGATAAGAAGACGACGACGAGGGGAAGGGAAAGAGAGCAACCAGGTTGGCGCCACGGAGGTACAGGATCGGCCAAGCGTGACGGTAATATGCGAGACACATTGCGCTCGCCAACGGTGCGTCTAATCCGATCGGGATTGCCGTGGAACGTGTAAGGCCGCGCCGCGCGCGCGGCAAAGTGTTACGCACATCGCCGCTGCGTCGTTGCGCGCCAAGTTCACGGTTGCATTGCGCTGCGACGCGCTGCGTACCTATATATATGTATATGCGTGCATATACATATGCGTGTGCGCGCGATAAGCTTCGCCGTGACATATCGAGGGTGGACCCATCTGTCGCGCCGAGGTCATTGGGGGGACGCGATGACGAATTCGCCTTTTATAGGGTAGGATTTTCCGAACTATGACCCGCAACGCGGGTCCATATCTTTAAAGGGTGATAGGGTATGAATGGAAGCATATCAGTATTCAGCTGAGTCACTCCGTGATATACAGTTGAATACTAATATGCACTTCATTCATACCCTATCGCTCTTTAAAATTATAACTGTGCGCGTGTGTCTGCGTTCAGTATATAGCAATATGTGGACATGCAATGATTAATTCGACATAATTATTTTTAATATAAATTTGCGATTAAACTAATCAATTTCGATCAAGTTATATACGTATATACGAAGCAATATAGAGCCCATCATTTACGAAATTTTATCGGAACCGATTAGTCAGTCTTTATTGAAAATGATTCCATTAGAGTTAGTCATTGCAACGTTCTCAGATATTGCAATACATGGTGAAAATGATAATTACTTATTTTATTTTCTCGTTGCGTGAAAATTATGCTTATGACTAAGCTTCTGAAAAATTTACTTTCCTTATTTGCTAAGAACGACGTATCTTAAAACCAAATTCTTTTCTTTTAACCACAAGAGATCGTCATTGCTTCATTAATGTTCTTTTTTTTCTTCCTCGTTTCATCTTCATTAAGGAATCTGTGGAATGTAGACGACTGCATTGTATTAACAAAGCATAAATACTAATTTGAGCGTGCGTTGGGCATATATCAGCATATATTCCTGAAAGATGGCGGAAAATCCGGAACAAGGATTTCTAACGAAATTATCATGATTACCAGCGAACTTGGCAATGCCGCAAGCATAATTAAGGCGTTACGTCTGCCGGCAAAATGTACCTCTAATTACTTGTTTATCTACGCCATTAAGGCTTACTCCCGCCGAGCAGAAGTATCCATTTTAATACATTACACGAATTCTCGCGATGCCTCGGTGACTACCGTAACCACGCGCAGTTCCCACGCGCGTGCACTCTCCTCTCTGGTAATATGCGTCTGTTACGCATCGTGTGCCGAATGTTAGCTGCGGGGTGGCTCGCAAGTCGCGGTAATAGGGATTCCAGTCGGGCGTATCCATCGTGGTGCGCGCCTTTTAACGAAATACAGGGCGCTCTAGACCGCCTGTAAATTTTTTCCGAGTGTGTGCCAACTAGCTGGAACGTGGAAGGCGGTCGCGTTCGCTGGCGCAAAGTGTCGGCGGCCGATAAAAATAGAAGCCAGGAAGAATGCGCAGATTCTTATATCGTTGGCAAGGTGCAGCGAGCACGTCGATCGCGCCGGTGTTGCGTGTTCGTCGCTCTCCAAGATCATCCATCTCAAAGTCGGCGTTCAGTAACGCGCTGTTTTACACAAGATGTCTCAGAATTATTAAATGTTTTCTAAGTCACAGATTTTATAACAATTGAATATAATAATTTTATAATAAATTTGAAGTAATTTTTGCTCAGCAAAAGAAATTATTATTAATATAATTTTTTTAATTTTTATATTAAATGTATCTAACTTGATATGTATCTGACTTTGATTTTATTTATTGAATTTGTGAAAATAAAATTTAATTAATGTTAAACTGAAAATTTGATAAATGATAATATCGTAATTACATGTGCTGTAAAACTGCAGTAGCTTACTTTGTCATTTTACATTTGACAATTCTAGAATATATTTTACTTTCAAGTTTTCCTATTGATTGGATTTCATTTTGATTCAGTCTGTAGTCGGTTCACATAAAATTGCTCTTCCCACAATGACGAATAATCCTTATGAAATCCATTCTGACTGGATTCGACAGAAAAAGACAATGTTTTCGAGCTTGCAGCAGCCACTAACTCCGAAAATCAATACTCCACCATAGGACACAGTTGTCGTAGGTCTGAGCAAAATATCCTTTTATATATTTTTGAAATAGCGGTATTACTTTTATCCCATCGAAAGTTTTTGCTTGCCATTAAGATCAACAATACCATTAAGTAGTAAGTAATTTATCAAAATACAATAATAAATATTTTGGGAAGTAGATAACTTTTAACAGCGTTATCGACGAAAATATAACGTAGAATAAATCGAATTTGGCGTCAAGTGACCGCGATGGACAGTTCATGGGATCGAGGATGGTTAGAAACCGTTCGTTTCACGAGCTTTTTAAAGCGAAACGAGCCGTGTGATTGGATCAATAATCTAGGGACCGCATGGGGCACTGAGGATAATGGCTTAATTCATACATGGAGCTCGTTTCGTTGTTATATTAGGAGAGATCATCAGTTATGATGACCAAGACATAAAAGAACTCTGCAAAAATACCGTTATAATTGCTTTTGTTGAATCGATACTCTGTGTTGCGATTAATCTATTTAAGAAATGTCGCATCAACCCGATTAAATAATACAATAAATTAAATAATGAATCATTTATGAAGATTAATATCTGTGATCGTCTTAAACAATTTAAAAATGAATGATTTCTCATAAAATTATAAGATTTTATACTGCACGTATTAAATTTTGGGTACTTAAGTATGTCAATCGATTTGAATGTAATTCTTTATAATTATATGTAATTTTTATATAACATAGATGTTAATAACTTTGCTAACAACGCTCTAATAGTAATTAATTACAAGAGAAAAACATTTTTGAGTTATATTTTTTCTGTAGTCTCACGTTATATACCTAGACTCGTGTTTGTACTTCTTGAACACGTATCTCCTTTTCCAGGCATTCTTTCGTTAGGATTTTCCGTTGGCTTTCCGATCAAGATCGGAACTGAAAGCTGATATTAGCGTCAGAAGCAGGAGGAAGCGAATCACTTCTGTTCCCTTCGCGCGTCCGCGGCATCCCCCTTCCACCCCCCTCAGGCTTCACTTCGTACCGCGGCAATGCAGCGCAGATTCGTATCTGCGATTCCCTCTCGAAGCGTTTCAAACGTGACCGCGCGTGCATACACCCACGTTTTATCACGCACGCACCTGTATGCGGACGCGCGTACGTAGGAATTTACAGGTACAAACACCATCGCGGACGCGCACACGGGACCAGCAGCACTCGCACGTACTCGGGTTTCGTGCTGGTGCACCCTGGAAAAATTCTCCCGTAATTTTCTCGTGCTGGTATCGTGTTTCTCGTAATGATGTTACGGCTGTGCTGTGCGCGCGCGGCGGGGTCCGTGAACTCCTTGCTTTGATCGATACGGCGAAGGAAAATCGGCGCTGGGAATTTCTCATTTATCAGAGTGCGGGGCGGGGAGAACCGACGTTGAACCGCAACGCGGCAAGAAGTCGAGAATGACATGACATCTTTGTCACTTGCCTAATTTTGGAATATGCTTATTTATTTCTTGATTTCTTTCGCATCTCGCTTTAGGAATACGATTGGAACATTGCTTTCTGTCACAGTCGAAAATAACTTGAAGTAATCCCATTAATAATTAGTTACTATAAATATAGTTGTAGTGCGAGCGAAAGCCGTGAAAATAATTCACGAATGAGAACTAATGCGCAAAGCATGTGCGTATACAAAATTGCATTTTCAGTGCGTAGGTACGAGTGTTAGATCGTTTCTTCCGTTTGTTACAATTGCCCACGTTGTGTTCTGTGAAATCATAAAAATGCAAATGCACGCGCATAAGCGCGAGCGAGCCGGATGCGTTCACGATTGTTTCGCGAAAAAAATGCAGCCCCGCCGTATGCGCGCGCGCGCGCGCGCGGCTCTTACTCGATTTTATGAAATCCTATAGAAGTCGACGCGCGGTGCGCCGGGAGACCGTCGCGGGAAGATCTCGATGATTACCTGTACGCGCGTGTAATTTGCCGGCGTTAACCCGATAGTAAATTCCGCGCGGTCGCATGCATCGTGCGAATTTCGCGGACGTACGCTACAATGAGACTCACCGTCGCGCCGCGCCGCGCCGGTAATGCTGCCGATCGTTAACGCGGAAGGAATTCGTCCGTGACCTGCACCACCGCGGAAATACAAGTCCGCATTTCTGCATTTAATTTCGCGGCGACGAGGCACGGCATTAGCCGAACTCGCGGATTAGTCACGAGGCCAGTCATGGGGGAGCGCAAAAAGGGGAACATCACCGCGGCGCGGAAGGTGCGAGAGAGTAATGTAAGAATCGCTTCAAACAGGAAGCACTATTCTGCACCGCGTTAAACGAGATTTAATTGCTCTGTGAAGTCATTACAAGTGCGCGCGCGCGCGCACGCAAGCGTTTAATCAGTGACTGCGATTTGATCGAATTAAGACATTCGATGCCTCGAGCGCTTTTCCTCCTTTCTTTCTTTCTTTTTTTCTAGAAATGTTAGTAATGATCGAGAGAGTGCGAGAGAAAGAGAACGAGAAATACTGTGATCTGACGGTACTTCAGTTCTTCGTGTTCGTTCCTATTCAACCACGCGTGCATAATAACGTCAAATTACATTGCACCGCGTAATTGTCAGGTGAAACAAGCCAGTTTAACGGTTAGCAACCTTGTAGATGAGTCTATTGTAAAATTGCAGCCCTCGCACTTGGTTGCTTCGGAATATACGATGTATTATCCCACGTCGTTCGGTATTTAACGTGTTATTAATGACATCCCAGCAATCCATTGATACGGCGTAATCTCTTTTTACGAATGAACGATTGATATGTAGATTTTGAAAAAGATATCAATTCTTTGAAATATCGATTTCTTTGTAACGATTTATACATGTAACCGTGTTAATAATACAAAGGATATTGACTACGCGTATTTGACGTCGATATATAATCATCATGATATCGATAATCGCTTGTTTTCCACTGATATGTTTTATGACTGAGCAGTATCGCTGACATGAATCGACGCATAAGAGAATCTATTCATAATCGAACGGTATCGTTGGCTCTCCCATTCGGGCCAATTTCGCCGCTGTCCCTCGTCCGAAACGGCGACGTGATACGCCTTTAATCTCACGGAGCAAAAAGAAACGGTCAGCAGACTGAAAAAAAAGCGAGCGGTGCTCGCTCGCGGAAGCTAATTTCGTGGAGGTAATCACCTGTCGGCGGATACTCGAACGTTAAATCTCGCTGTCGTCGAATAAGACCCGCCGTGATACAGTTTTGTCAGAGCAACGGTACCGGCCGGGAATGTCCGTCCCTTTTTTTGCGACACTTCTTTCATGCGAGGCACGATTTGACTGTCATCCGGACCCGCCCGGGTGAAGAAATTTCGATGATATACGGTATCACGCAAGAATGCGCAAAAAAAAGATCCAATCGTCAACGATGTTGCAATGGAATATACCGTATTTTTTTTTAAGTAAATTATGTTTTAATTTGGCTAAGGAGATGACAATAATAAAAGCGTAATAAGATTTTTAGACCTACATAATTAATGGATCAGGTATACGGGGAAGGTCACTCCACGTATTAGTTTCAAAAATGTTTATTCTTGACGTGACTTGTATAATACACGACTTGTATAATGCACGTGGTTTGTATAATACACGAGAAATAATTATACGAACTCGGTCGCGTGAATGATTGTCGATATATGAGAAGACTCGGCTTCTCATGCGTCTCGCGGCGGATTCGACCGCTTACTTATGAGAGGGCTCGGCCTCACGATAAGTTCGAGATCTGGTTGTACGTTTCTATGCTTATATGTCGCTGTGAAAATCGTATCTGAATAGGCCCATCGGGGCTGTCCCTTATATAGGGAAACTCTCGGTGAGCATGGGCCAATCATGAGTCATGCGAGACACATGGTTGGTCCTGCCGCTTTCTCTTTTTTTTTATGTTTAAATAAACATGTCGAACGAGACGTCGCGACGTAGAGCGATACGGCTGGCGCCAAACTCGGCTATTAATCTATTTGTTCAAAAGATGTTTCCTTTATGGTTTGTCCGCCGTAATTGCTTACCGCTTCGCTCGGCGACGCGGAATGTATCGAACTGCGTAGTGGGCCCACTAATATATATATGCGCAACAAATATACATGTACGCAACAATTAATTCTTAATATCGAATTTAGCATTTTGCGTCTATTCTCCTCTTCCGCCAAATAGTTAGCTTCATCATATTTTTGGAAACGTTTAGCCAACAGTTTAGTAAACGACATGAGACAGTTACCGCGGGTCGCGCCAAGTTCTCTTTTCGGATGTAAACGCTGAACTCGGAAGGGCAGAAAAGCAGGCTCCGCTTTGTTACTGCCTGATGTGTACAAAGACCCTCCGGAGGGGTAGCCGTGCGGAGTAAAGCGGGACGCGTCGAAATCAAACGGCAACCTGCGCATTGTGTGTCTGGAGGGGGCGAAGGAATTGGAAAAACGAGGCGCGCACGGCACGTGAGCAAACGCCAGCCACCACGACGCACGAAGACCTTCTCGAGTATCCACTTCGCGTCAAAGGGTCTGTCTGTCTTCCCCCTTCGTTCTATCTCGCTCGAACGAACGTAGTAATCAAACCACTCGCACCCCAATGTCGTCTCCCTCCCTCGGCGCTTGTAAACAGAATCACCCTCTGAAAGGAGAATCAATTTCCCCGCGGGCGAAGAGGAGAGAGATCGAGAGAGGACCGCGGCGGAAGGTTCGTATCCACCGGCGATTGGACTTGACGTTCTTCGTCCATTATCAATATTTGAGTGATACTTCAGCGAAGAATTGATGGAAGCTAGGAATGATGAAGAGTGGCGCGGAAAGTGGTGATCGATTTGACGAATTTTGCGAGGCCCGCTGATGCTTATCGTTGGTGTTTCGCGGAAGATAATTTATGGATTAATTTCCGGATCTTCAGTTATAACGCTGAATCATGCTATCGACTTGGTCCTAGGAAATTAATAATGCCCGTCCATCCGGGAACAAGGTGACCACCATGGTTGCGATAAATCAGGAGATGTTCAGCGGCCAGTCGCGCGCTATACGCCAGGGCTTCATAGAACTTTACTTTATGGCAGTACAGTAAAATAGCGCGAAATTACCAGGAGTCGGGCGTAATTCCCTCATAAACGTCGAAATGAAATAGTTACACTCGGTCGAGCACCTAGACTTGAACTCGACGCTCGACGCCTGAATAAATACACCTAATTTCGAACGTGCTCTATTCAGGATGACGATCGTTCGCTGTAATTTATGACTCGAGTTCAGGGCCGCGTAGCGATAGACGTTGTTGAAAGGTAAAACTGTATTTTTTTTATTTTCGATGGAAAATACATACACACACACTTCATGAAACTGAAGCGTCAAACTGAGTCAAACAGAGAGACGAGACGTATAAGTTGCATTTCAGCACATCTCATCTGGTATTTACCCTAAAATCCAACGTCACAGGCAAGTGCGATGGATATACGTATCGAAGAAATACGCATCAGAGAGGATACATTTCGAATCGCTTCGTCATACATTCATGGAAACCTTCCGCTTTCCTTTCTCTCTCCTTCTCTGTCTCTCTCTTTCTCTTTCCGTTCGCCCGATATATAGCGAGGATTTACTCTCTCACGCGGGATTTCGAATACAATGTGATGTCATTCTTCTCTGAGAGCGCATATGCGCCCACGCATATGTGTACCCGGTGTTTCCCATTGTAATCCAACCTGCTGGTATCAATCGACATCAATGAGACCCAATGGGACAGCTGCGAGCTAAACAGGAACCGTTTGGAAAGCCTGGGATTATATCGTCCCTCACAAGAATCCAATCACCAATAATTGATATTTGATTCCGCGCACAAACATTTTCTGACGTGCTATTAAATTGTTTCACAAGCCTGCGATCTACAATATAATTCTCGGAATATTTCGCCAAATGGTTTTTACGATTGTTTGATAAGCTATAAAGGAAGAGAGAGAGAGAGAGAGAGAGAGAGAGACAGAGACAGGAGAGAGAGAGAGAGAGAGAGATTCAACGTGATAGAAATATCATGAAAATAATAAAAAAAAGAGAAAAATCGTAAATGGATATTCGACGACCTGGCTTTCGGCTTCCTGTCATCTACTCTCCCACATATGATACGTCAAGTCACCCCTAAATCCGCAGCTCGGCTTGAGATTAAAGTCGTTTTTCATATTGTGACCGCGGTGTTTCGACCGGTGACACGCGAGAAATGGAATATCAGGAATAATGGAACTATAGTTGGAGATACAAGGTTGAATTTTTTTTATTATTAAAGCTAATAAATACATATTAAAAAGATGTGATTATAAAATTGATAAAAAGATTCAAGAAATTGCTGATAAGAAATTGCTTATACTGATAATATTATAGTCCTGTTAGCTACGTAGATAGAAATTCCATTTTAATAAAAAAATAAATTTAAAAAAGACTCGTTTTTGGTATATACATATAATATCATAGTACCAGCTATCTAAAATTAAAAACCGGTCTTGATCAGTTTTTCCGTAAATTAAATATACGGTTATTAGCAAAGTACTTTTCTACTTACATAGCCGGCATTAATATTTATTGGTCCATTTGCGAGAAACGTCGAACAGACGTTGGATGTATTCCAGCGGGGGGTAGATTCGATAAACTTCAATGTCATTATCATTGTCTTTCCCCGTGAAAAAAAAAATTTATTCGCTGAAAAGAAGATTTGGAGAGAGAGGAATAATTTGCAAGCGTGCATTGTGGGTGTACTCCGCGCCGTCGGAGCTCCCTGGATGCTTTAAAAGCATCATCGTCCCATGCTCTCCGACCAGCCCTAGCAACGCTATTGATTTCCTACATCCCCTGCGAGAACTATCTCGCAGAATTTACCCTCTTTCGTGGAAATGCGCCCTGCAAGATCATGATACTCCCGTACGCCGTGCAATAAAGCATCCGTTACGATCCTGCCATATAATTTTACTTTAATAACGCGAGAAAGAAAAAAAATTCAGCAACGATTAAAAAAGAACTCTAATTAAGGTCTTCTCATTTTACGTTTCGGTTATAATGAAGTTCTTGTTATAATTAGTTTGTTACATCGATAACATATGACAACTTGACGAATAATTTCTATGATAATCTCACAACTCCTTATCTATATTTCCCGCAATGTGAATGTAATGTGTAGTGAACAATGCCTATACAAGGCGGTACGATTCGGAGTGACGTTTCCGTTGCTTACTTACCAGTGCGGTATTTGAGAAATCCATACGGTTTCAAGCACCGAGGTATCGGATAAATTTGACACGATCCCGCAAAATGCACTCCGTGTATTGAAATTTATTTTTACCTTCGTGTAATTGACAGCGATATGCGAGCATCTCCAACAACTGCGGAAATAGCATATCGGGCCAGGTCACGTTTGTCAGACACGAGTGAAAAATTGTAAAACGAGCCACGAAATCGATGATAATGCAGGCGTCGCGAGCGCGAGACGTTTATTCTTACTCAGAATCTGAAATACGTATTCGCGATAGCACGTGCGCTGCGGGGACACGTGACCGTTTTTCGCGTTATTTCAACGTCGGCAGCGTGCTCTGCGTCGCGATGTCAACGGCGAATCGGGTCCAGAGGAAGAAAGCTCTTCCGTCATATTCTACGTGCACCTCGCAAACCTGACGCGATCGCAAAATACGGATGTCGCTATTTTTCTAATGTGTGCGTGTACATATAGGTATATTAAATTGTGTAAATGCCAATAAACTTTTTCTCAAAGATTTGGAGAAGTCGTCCAATTTGGAAAGAGTTTAAGATCTGTTCTTTTTAAATTGACAATTTTTAATAATGTTATAATTGAATAAAATAATGCTTGTGTGATCTAAGCATTTTCTTTAAGCCATCGACATAATACATATACAATTCTACATAAAGTTTTAACTTAAAAAGATTTTTGAATATGACAAAAGATGCAAGAAATACTATTCAACACATGAATTCTTTATTTACCGAAATAGCGGCTGGCATGATTTTGTGATTGATGTTCTCGGGTTGATTTCCACTGGTCGCCTATTATATGTTTCAAATGGGGTGAATCGCAAAACGATATCGGAGTTACTGTTTCCAGCTCGGGATCTTGCTCGAGCGCATACGTTGTAGCTGATCGTGAAAAAATTTCACAGTGCGCTTATACATAAATACTGATGTTTACGATCTATCGGAGGATACTGCTCGCGAAGCCAGCCGGGGACTCCACCGTCGCACGTGTGCGCGCCGATCTTCGCGCTTCCGCCTGCTCACGTACGCTCCCGCTGAAGAGAGTCCGGTAAATATTTCGCCGGGTTTACACGCGCGACGGCGGCGACTTTACCGGAAAACCGCGCCCGATCCGTTCCGTTTTTCCCCCCTCTCGCCCTGCCGGTTCACCACTGGTCCCCTTTTTCTCACTCCAGTATCCAGCCGGCCGGGAGGTCCGCATAATATCTCCATTTGCTGGAGCGACGATGTGCGGTACTGGCCGCGCGTTTATTTACGGGACGGGGCGTCGCAGTTAAATCGCAGATAGCGCAACGCAGATTTGCCGCGCCGACAACAACGGTGCCTCTTTCTCGCCGCGCCAGGAAGAAACCTCCTTTGGAACCTCCTTGGTCAGGACAAGGAGAAGAAAGAGAGTTGCGCGCGCGGTCGGCGCGAGTCGAGGACTACACGCGCTGCGCTGACCACGCGGTTGTAATATCTGACCTATCCGTCCGTGAGAGTCGCTCTGTAATCCCATCTCGGGAACGGGATCGCGCCGACATCTCGCCGGTGAATCGCGGTGTCGATACGTAACGCGTCCTCCGGCGAGCGGAGTCGCCAAGTTCGCCGCACGGCAAATGTCGCAAGGCCGTTCGTCGACTTGTTGCCCGCTCCGAGTAATATCGAGAGATGCGTCTCGGCGAGCGGCTGGATTCTCCTCGGAATACGGAGCGACTGAAATAAGGCGTGTATATAACACAATCGAAAAGAAAAGTTACTTATTTCTGTCAAATTTTTAATATTCAAAATTTCTATCTTTAATATACTTTATATATAGAAATATTTTTGCTTTAAAATATATTTTTTAAATACATAGAATTAAATATTTGGGAAGAAGATCAGTTTAATATTGAAAGTTTATTATATCGCATTAAGATGTAAACAAATACCTTTTTTTAATTATGATTCTTACTTTAAAATTAAATTTAGAACTTAATGTAAATAAAGGTATTTATACATACATACAAATGTGTAAAATTATTGGGTTTCATGCAGGTACATTTATTTCAATGTCGAATACATGTTTGGTCACCATGTACCGTTGTATAGCACTACGTTGCATCAGCTTGAATTTTCAACCTCATGCTAAGTGCAGCCTACGCGTTGCGTCAAAATGTGATGTATTAGCGGCGCGACGACAAGAGCGGTGGTTCTTTTCGGTCTAATTAGATAAGTCCTACGCGCGTGTTAGTGGTGCGTCTTGTCGTAATTTTTTTGATGGCAGTATGGTCGATGGCTGTCATCAACGTGACGGCCCACCACAAGTTCGTTTCACCATTTACGTATAGACGACCTCGATCGAACTCGAATTTTACGATTCTCGTTCCATGGTACTTTCGTGTCAAGCGCACAACAACCGCGAATACCTGCATCCGAATGGTTTTGAATCGTCGACAGACGGCTTTCCGCAAACGAGTCAACGTTATGTCACTGAAATTTTTTAAATTATCGCGACAATTGGTACATATTATTAGAGGAAAATGGAAAACCAGGATGTCTGGTTGGGAAACCAATGAAAAGTTTTGTGTATTTCCGTCAATCGCGAATCTTTTTCAATTAACCGTTACGATCTATATCATGACATGAAGGTGAGACGTAACGATTGTCTGACATGTCGCGAGCGTGTCGGAGGGGCGGGGGAGGAGAGGAGAAATTATCTCACCGCGCGGCGGTGGACGAGGGAGAAAGTGTAACCGATCTCCGAGAGCCCGAAATCGAAAGTAATTTCCTCGGTCTCGCTCTTTCACCGCCTCCTTTCTCCTTTCTACAGAAGCCCACGATCATTCTTTCTCCCTGACCGAGATCCAGGTCAAGTTCACTGTCTGTGCTCGACAGTGTCTTTCTCTCTTTCTCATTTCACTTTCTCCCCTCTCGTCACCCTGCTCTGTGCCCGCGTCCGCACTTCGCTCTCTTTCTCTCTCTCTCTCTCTCTCTCTTTCTCTTTCCCTATCACTTTCTCTCTTCCGTGGTACACACTGCTTGATCTCCGCTCTCACCGGCGCTTATGCAAGAGGCATTACACCATCGACGGCAATTTCATTCGTACGTCGTGACTCCGACAAACGCGGTCGCGGTGAGTTATTATGTCAGTGTCAATGGCACCGATCCTGTGAGAGAAAGATCCCGAGGTGGTTAGCGAGTACCAGTTTCGTCGTGCGCACGGTTCGCTGAACCGAATTCCCCTCCCCTTGGCGTTCGATGAGCCAAGGTGAACCAAGGTGAGCCGAGGTGGTACATCGTCTCGGATATCTCTCGCGAGGTACATCGCGCGCAGGGCCCTCCGCTGGCTCGTCGGTGCTTTACGGCTGCTCTCGTCTACCCGATGAACCCTCTTCTCCCGTCGTAAATATGGACGATGCACCGTACAAACGTACGTACGAATAGCGGTTGAGAGGAGGGGCAGTGTCGCTTAACTTCCTGGACACCGTCAAGGTTTATCGGCGAACGTAAATAATTAATGCCCTTCCGGTCTGAATTTTTGTTTTTGAGGGAGAGTATGACGCAAATATCTTGCAAGGACGGAAGATATAATCGGATGAGTTATGTACAAAATATACCGAAGGCCGTTGTCTCAAATCAGGGAATAATTTTTCGAGGTTCTTTGATGAGAGAGAAATAAAACCCGATGGTATCTCGTACCGTTAGGATAACTTTGCATAGTATAATTATGTGCACGCGCGTATCAGTCTTATAAATCTATAAATCTGATAAATGGACCATTGATTTGCAATTAGATAAACGCGTGTAGCAAATTGCTTTACATACACGTCTTTCTAATTATATTCTCGAATGAGATCATCGTTAAAATCATCCTTTCGTAGAACGTGGCTGTGATTCTGTGGATTTTATCAACCTTTATGCGGTCGATTAATGACCGCACGGGAAGGAGAGTCGGGGGACCAATTCGCGGGAAATAACGTTACTTCGCCGTAACGCACACACGAGGTATCCCATGTAAAAATCGATAAAAAGAAGCGCATCTTGTCTTACGACGGGAATGAATGACGGTAGAGATTCAGTGAAGATTTCACCGCAAGATTTTTTTCTCAGAACGATTTTTGGTCCAGCTGCGAGTTCACCGTCGCGTATGTTTCATCGATGTAAAGGACTGATAGTGAGTCAGCGGATTGAATTTCTGGTGGCATTGACTAAACGTTCATGTCGAAATCCCAGGTAAACTTTGACGTAATTTTATCATGCTTTTCGGTAACATATTGAGTTGAGTCACATTGGCATAAAAATATTAGGAATTAAATCCGCAGTCAATTCAAATATGTAGAAAATATTTATATGGATTTATTTGAAAAAAAAAAAAAAAAAAAAAAGAAATTTATAAATTTTTTCCAAAAAATTAATCGACACTTTACATTCTATTTTCTTTTTTTCGATTTCTCATTTCCCTCTCGCGTTAGTCTCACCTTCGAAGGACGAGTGTCATGAGCGAGAGGCCGCGCAGCAGACACACTCACGTCGACGCGCGTAGCGCGAATGCGCGTATCCGCGACGATGGGCGCAATCCGCCGTTTATGCGCATTCGCGCTTGCGCATCGCCGCTCCTGCGGCGCGGCGACCGACCGGCCGACCGGTGCTCCTCGCCGTCGTCCTGCTCCTCACACCGGTCCACCGATCTGTTCGCCGATGACACCTAATACGTTCAGGACAATTCGCGCGCATCCATTCGCGAGTCGGACGGCGAGGATGCCGGTGAGGAGAAAATGCCGGACAAAAGGGATATCCTTTCATTCCGCGTCGATACCCAGGACATTACACGCGTTAGTCCTGCGGATATGCCGTTGGTGGTCGAACGCTGAGAAAAAGAGGAAGAGGGAGGATGAAAAAGAGAAAGATGAGAGAAGCGTACGGGTAGAAGGGAGGGAGAGGCCGGCGCGAGCAAGAGGTAACGTGAGAGAGGAAGAGAGAGAGAGAGAGGAAACGAAATAGAGTAGGAGAGGAAATGTGCGCGAGAGGGAGCGAGAATGGAAGAAAAAGAGAGGATGCTCTCTCCGGTGTATGTGTATGCGTGTATGAGTGTGTAGCCTGCGGGTACACATCTCCTCGCGTTGCTCCCCCGCCAATCCGCTCGCGCGGCGTGGGGCGCGTTTAAGGTAGGGGGCCGCACGACGCGCACGGCGGTGGTGGCGGTGGTGCGCTGCGCTATGCTGCGGCGGCGGCGGCGGTGGCGGCGGCGGCGGCGGTGGCGGTGGCGGCGGCGGCGGCGGCGGCGCGGCTGCCAAGGTATTTAAGGTACCGTGAACCGGCGGCGCACGAGTAGTTCACTTCTGTTCGGTGTGGTGTTGCGGTGATTTTGAGGGACCAGCTAAAGAGAGCGAAAGAGAGAAAGAAAGAGAGAGCGAGAGAGCGAGCGAGAGAGAGAGCGAGAGAGAAAGGGGGGTGAGAGAGAGAAGAGAGAGTAAACTCTTACGCTCGCACGCGCTCATCGCGAGGGTGCGAAAAAAGAGCCCGGGTTCTCTTTAAAAGACGATCGTCACATCGCGGCTTCGGAGCACAAGCACGTAGTGCTTGCCGTAAATCTCCGGTAGATACGCGCGTCCGACACGGTGCAAAATAACTAACTAAATCGACCGTGCATCGAGAGGGGATCACGTCGCCGCATCGTCGAGCCGTCAGGGTCGTCCGCCGTCGACGACCGTGCTGGATAGGTAAGTGATCGTGAAGAGTACTTAGTGCCGGTCTTCTCCTCGGCCGGTCGCTGAGGGTGGATGAAGTGATGAAGCGGGTTGGTCGCGCCTCCTTCGTTGACACCAAGTGATCAAGATCAGTGATTCGGTTGCGCGCGGCTGTGACGGACCGCGATAACGACATGATCGCCGTGATCCTCGTTGACGTTGCCATTGCCATGGATTTTATAAACTGTGATGATGTGCACCACCAAGAGAATGTCTCGATCCCCAAGTGATTCTGACATATAAAAGGACAAATTTAGAAAATCTGAAAATTCGGATGTTTCGAGAGGGATAATAGTGAAGTAACTCTGCACGGAGACTCTTTCTGCACTTTGTGTTGCCGGTGATAAAAATTCGTTTATCATGCGTGATTGATTTAGAAAATATAGAAATTTTTTTACGATAATTAGGAAAAATTATATATTTTTCCTAATTATATTATTTTTCTATTAATATTTTTGAGAGCGAATCTTACTTTTTGATAGAGAATTTTTAGAAATTTACAGAATGTACGTTTTCCTTTTAAATAATATTTATTGCTTTTGCTATAAACGTGGAATTGTAAAATAGCAATCAATTTTCTGTTGAATATTTTATTTACACAAGTACGATTGTTTCGTTAATATGTAATCAGCAAGGAAACAACAATCGACCATTAGTATTAATTTATCAATTACAATTGATTGTCGTGTATTAATTCGTAGATGATGATTAGAAAAAATTAAGAATGGCGATAATCGCAATAATTGTTCCTCACAAATTGCATGAAAATGGACCGAAAATCAAACCAAAAAGAGCCGGTCCGTACTGCCTAAATAATTCAAAGCGGCGTACAATAGGTATGCGTGTCAACTTTGCAGCCAGTGAAGGATAGTCAGACGTGCGCGAACACTTCGTACAATTAAAAGACAATGTTTGAATACCGAGCCAAACACTGCCAATGCGTGAATACCAAGGAGGTCTCCGTTCCATTTCGGTAGACACGCAGAATCTTGGGTATCCGCGATAGCCGGAAGATTATGAGATAATCGCGAAACAGTACGAGAGTAACGAAATTACAATCTCGGATATCAATATATTACACACACGATGTAATTAAAATAAATTATATTTTGTACAAAATTTATTTGCGCGAGAATAATTGCAATTATTTGGGTAGTACTTAAGAAACCGCGTAATGATGTAAAGATTCCAAAAAAATTTTTTTTCGAAACGTTATTGAATTCTTTACAGTGTGTGTCTGTACCGAGGATCGATAGCCGACAGTACATATCGATTTTTCTAAACGACAACTAGTCCGGGAGAATTTAAAACAGGCCGCGCGGTCCTACATAATGAGTCACAGAAATATGTATTGGGGATCGGAATAATAGTCCCGTGCGAGAGAACGACACGGTAACAGAGACGAAAAATGCAAACTAGAGGAATCTACGGGAACTCCCGTCTCGCTCCCCTCTTTGTATTCGTCGGAATAGACTGCCACGGCAGTTCTTTCCGATGATGACGGAGAGAGACGCGCGTGAATAAACGGGACATTCTTGTGGTGGATCGAATTCTCATCTCAATCTCATGGAAACCATGGCAACGACGGCGACGACGACGATGATCACGGCGAGTTATACGGCGACGACAACGATCGGAAATTCTGCATGACGCGGCGCCTCGCGCCTTCGAGCACGTGCAACCGCTGCTGCTGCTGCTGCTGCTGTTGCTGCTGCTGTTACGTTCGCGGTCGATTGTTGCCTATTTTCCTGACGGCGCGCCGCGCCGCGATCTCGTCGTTTGCGAAGCAATCTTGCTTCCACGCAAAAACGAACGGTCGGCAAATCCGTCACGGTCGACGTGCGTCCGATAGCTCGCCTATCGCGTAACGATCAACGGGCGTGATATATTAAATCGCCTTTCAACGGAAACGCGAGGTTCCCGATGAACAGTTAACTCTGCATATCGACCGTAATAACGCGCGCTGCCGATCCTCGCAGCCTCCAGTGCGATGTTGCGTTCTAATACACAATACTAGTTAGGAGACTTACATATCTGCGTCGCTACCGTAAACGTTAAAAAAGAAATATTCCTCTCACGATTTTATTCTCGCTCTTTATTTCTTACTATCGTGTAAGATTAATCGTTAACTATAGAAATGTACATATATTGCAATACATATTTATAATGCATAGAGTATAAATTTCGTGAAAGGTTGTTTCTACTCTATCAGGTGATCATTTGACACTATATTTAATTGAAATTTACTCACTAAATTGTGTTTCACTTAATTAAAAAATAAGAAGTTATGGAGGGAACAACGTCCGAGCGAATTTTGTTTATAATTAAAAAAATAGATTCCGCAGAATCCGTGCATAAAGAGAAATACCGGGAAATATGCTAACAAAGTACTCATTATTGAATGTTAATTAGCAAGATCAACCTGAGTCCACAGCGATGCTCGCGCGCTTGTTAGGTAGAACGACGAAAATGAAACGTGGTAATGGAGTGTAAATAAGAATCGTGTCTCGGCAGACACGCGATCTAGGAAGGGCAATAACCGGAGAGAGAGAATCCAAAGTTTGCTGGTCCACAGGTAGACGGTGAGAGCGTCCTTAAGCCGTTGAATGATTATTTTGCGATCAACCCAGCCAACGTTGCTGTGTGCGTCGCGCAAATTCTTGATAGGACATTCGCCGTTTTCTTTCTGCAACAGTACTGTTATCTCCAATGCTTTGACTGAGACTTTGCTAGTGCATATATTCTTTCTATTACATTACATTACATTACATTTTTTCATTTCTAGTACCAACACTTGATTACTTGCACTTTATTCTGATGAGCGGCATTTTTCATTCGACAAATTTTTCTTTTAAATTAATTCTCTTCGCTTTTTTGATCTACACTATATTAAATTATAAAAAATCATCTTGCGAACTTAATAATTTGTGAAATTGAAGTTTATAAAATGGGTTAATGGCTCGCCATTCTTTCGTTGGATTAATATAAAAAAAAGTCACGCAAAATATCACGCCTAAAATATCAAAGTCCTAATGGTGCGTTAAATGCTCCGTGAAATGTCGTCAGGCCCGTTTTAGATCCTCGCTTGACCGAGCGTTCGAATCGCACGGATATTCACGAAACGGTAAAAACGAGAGAGGCGAACGGTGTGTGTCGAAGCAGTGTATTCGTCATGAGCACACGCTACAATAAGTTTCAAAAGGACGAGGCGCGTGTCGGATCGTCGCCGTCGCCGGACTTTGAATGACGGACGCTTCACGTGACTCTCAAAGCGGTCGATCGATTGAGCGCGTATTGAGCCGATAATCTTCCCGATAAACAGTGTTGCGGATAAAAAAAAATAACAACAGCAGCGGGAGACGCTTGGACGGCCGACGGCCTCCGGTTTATAAAAGAACAGCGCGCGTTACAAACAACGTGTATAAAAATACCGAGTACATAGGCTCGCTCCTACAGCGCGTGAAATGAGCTCGCGGATTCAATCGAACGCATCAATTCTTCGGTCACGTAGGACAATACCGGTAGAAATCGGGATGGTTTTGCTGAATTTAGCGATACTTTGGCAAATCGATGGTATAGCACCTGGGACGTTGACCCGCGCTCCGCAGAGATAAAATAGGAACGTGCGAAAATACCATTTGGAAATTTGGTATTTTCGCACGTAGAATGCATTTGGTGTTGTATACTTCCGATCGATAAATCGAGTTGGACATTCAGTCGTGAAATATGGATGATAAATTATCGGCTTTCTGTTATCCGCACAACGAGGTGTGACACTGCTCCAGACACGCAAGAATTTTGATCATCACGTACGAGAGCCGTGCTCTATCGGCTGTCGCGGTATCATACAGACGCGACAGAAATTTCTGCCTCCACAGTTCACGGCAGCTGCCGTGAAATATTATTACGCGAAACACTTGTCCATTCTTCTCGGCGGTTTATCGACGGGTTTTTTTTCCTCTTCATTATGCTCATTGAGAGAACCCACTCGGATACGTTGAAATGGTTTCTCTCTTCGTCCGGTCGAAATATCGCAAATGTACGCGTCCGATCGAGTACTTTTTATTCCGCGCGTGTTTGACCGTTCTTCGATATCGAATGCGGTTTATGACTTCTGTCCGGTAACCAGCCGTGTACTCGATAAAAATCGGCTACTCGGTCTCGGTGAGATCGGAGGGAATTTCAATGCGCGCACGAATCGGCGTTCCCTCTCCCGCGCCACCTCGGGACTCGTCCCGCGTATAGTGCCCGACCTCACGAGCGGTTTTCAGAACGCTAATCGGCATATAGGCGCGGTTTGATTTCCTCCCGGTTATTCAATACTATTTCTTATATTTCACGATTTTGTCAGAATTACGATAAAATATTAAATAATAATTAATTCTAAACTAAGAAACTTAATGCGAGATTACATTGCCATAAAATATATGAAGAAAATTTGAGAAAAATTATTGTACTAAAAAATTGTAAGCTTCTATTTTTTTATAGTAATTTTATTGTATAAAATTATTCTGCAATGCGCTATTTATAAAAAAAAGATAATTTAAATCATTAAATCTAAATTAATTTAAAGAGATATATCTTATAGACACAATATTATATACATATTTAAAGAGATATATCTTATAGACACAATATTATATACACATACATATATCTACGTGTGCGTTGATTAACTGATACGAGCTAAACAAACTGTTTAGAGTACATTATATTTTAGTGTTGTTAAAGTATAAAAATATTTTTTTAAAGTAAACACAAGATATATGGACATAAATGTCATATAAAAGTGAAGACCTTCGCTTCGAAGGTCACGCACAGTCGAATTTGGTTAGGCGGTCGACAGTTTGAAATATTTTAGACACGCCTTTATTTTAATATAAACGAAATAAAGGAAATGCAATTTGCGTTGTAGATTTTTTTTTATATTTTTTTTTAGCGAACCTGCTTGTTGGCCTAGTTTTGCTAATAATGTAGAAGTACCTGTCGTTCGGTGCGTCGGTCGACCCGTCGGAATTCACCGGCAACTGGTCGGTGACCTGTCTACGTCTCTCTTCTTCGCGACACGCGCCTCTCCGTTCCTTCTTTCGCGCGGTCTATCCTTTCTCTTCGTGAATCAGCATGCAAACAGGGACAGAAACAGGTCGTGCGAATACGAGTGCACGCGACTCGCCGATGACTTATCCGCCAAATAATTCGTAACATCCGCGTCGACCTAGTAGCGATAAATTATGGACGGGACGACAGCGCAAATAGACAGCGCAGGTACACTGCTACCGAGCATACTAACGAATACTGTGTATAACCGTGAGATATGGGCCGATATACTATGTAGATCGTCGTGTTACGCGGCCTACTACCAGGTTGCCGCTGGTAGTGTCCGCTCATATCGCGCACGATTTACTCTCTCACGACTGAGCTCGGTAGAGGTGGGTTAACGTCTGCCCGATATCGAGAATTAATCTCCATTGGTAATCTCCGTGGGTTTTTTTTTGTACGGTAACGGTAAATTATCCGTCCAGGCGCTAAGTCGCTGTGCGCTCTCGCTCGCTGCTCACTGTTCTTCGTTACCGTTGTGCGGTTTGTAATTAGCCGGCTAATTCACCGTGTGATACGATCATATTATCGCGACATTCGATACGTGCAAGAGTCCTGAAGAAACGCGGCGAGAGAAAAAAGTGACGAAAAAAAACACTAATTTAGTCGCTGAAAAAGTAGAGCGTGACTGTGACGCGCACGGGAAATCCCCGCAGAGCGCTGTCACTCCTAAAGTGCGCTCTCGTGGTCCTCGCCTACCCACAACTTCCTATGATTGTTGTCGGAATATTCGCACGATTATCCCTTGCGAGGCAACCGAGATAGATATCCCGGAGAGCGAGCTAATCGAAAATGATGTAACGCTCGGTCACGTTCTATTTTCTTCCGTAACAACTCGCCATTTATAGATTGAAAATGAGAAACTCGTCAAGTTTCTTTCATTAAGTTTCAGAGGGATAAATATAGAGGTAAGAGAATATCATTTTGTAGACAGTTTAATTAAAGAGATGTGACAAACAATAATATTTTTTCGAGGAAAAGGATTCTGAATTCATTAAAAAACTGATTTAAAATGACTGCAGTAATTTTCATTTGTGAATTTTCTTCGTTCTGAACAATTTTGTCGATCTTGCCGTTGTTGACATGTCCTCGTGACTTGATGAAAACGCTCGCGACGTTCTTGCGTTCGAAACTTATCGGAATCATTTGTCTTCGATGAAGAGGGGATGATTCTGCCGGCTTTTGCCGACAACCCCTCACTTTTACAACATCCTTGAGCGGTTGCTCGTTGCCGCGGAAAGAGGAACTGTCGCTTAACGAGCACAATCGTTAATCGTCTGCGTGTGGTATATAGGCGAAAGTCGCCCGACCGTGAAGAACGAACTCTGAAAGTCGTGGCGTTGGTACCCTCGATCTATCTATTCTGGTGTGCAACGTAGCCCCGACCGTTGGCTGCGCGTGACGGCCATTCCGAGATTAATAACGTCGAAGAATCTCACCTTCTCATTCTGCCTCTTATTGGCGAGAGGAGCCTCCGTACAGTTTCGTCGACTCCCTTCGCCACCGCGGCGAACGACGAAGGAAGAGAGCGAGAGAGGAAAGAGAAAAGAAAAAAAGAAACGAGGAAAAGGGGGCAAGGAAAGAGAAGGGCGGAGGGGAAAGGAGAGGGGGAGCAACGGGAGGAAACGCCGGCCTAGTGGAACACGATCTTACCTTGATGAAGACCATTTACGGAGCCTTGTAATAAGATAGTAACAGACTGCAGCTCCTCCTCGATCGTTCTATCTCGAACGTATGAAGAATAGCAGCTCGCCTTCTCCTCTCGTTTGCTCTTCCCTTCGTTTCCTTGTCCTCCGCGCCGCGCTACGCCGCGTCGGACCTGTTCGCTCGTTCTCCCTATTTCATATTCGTTTTGTTTCTATTTCGTTTCGTTTCGCTACATTTTCTAGCCTTTCCCCGGTAGACCGCGTCCAGCTGACGGCCCTCAGAGCGCGCCGGCTGGCACTCGGTGGGGTTTCCACGACTCGGAAGGATAAAGGTTCGCGAGAGAGGCCTCTTCCGGGTCGTGGAGGGCGACGTAAAGCTCGATTGCTCGAGATGCCGAACCGCATCGTGCCGATCCGAAACGTTGCTATGATATCAAATGTAATTGGCCCGTTTTCAATTGCAGGCACGCACTCAGTAACCGTAGGTACGTATCACAGCAATGATCCCTCTTCATAATTGAGGATCATTGAGGATGTACCTAGCGATTGCTCGAGGTTGCAGCATTAGATCGTCCGGTCTTCTGAGAGATATCGGCAATCGTTATAAGGATATGAATCTCACAATGATCGTTAAATCATCCGGGATATATCTCTAGCAGTGATAGACATCAAGTATACTTCTCATCATTTTTTATACGATATGGATTTAATCTTCTTCGTTATTAGCATATTAATTAGCTGAGCTAACGCGGTAGCATCAGTGGGACAAGGACTGCTGGGGATAAAACGGTCCGTCACGAAGCGTTCGTGCTACTTCGCGCCGCGAACTTAACGACGTGCCGTTTCGTGGGTGTCCCCGGCGGCGATTATCGTTCCAAGGCTGACAGCGTACGAGCCCTCGTCGACAGGATTTGTCGTCTCGCGAGCCCGCCTCGGAGCTATGGGCCCACAACTGGCGGTCAGAAGTCGGCGGAGATCGTATCTCGCGTCTACACCGGGTAAGACAACTCCACTGGCAACTGGCGCTGGGTGGCTGCTCCTCGTGGTCTCCACGCGGCCTCGCGCATCCGGTTCGCCATCGTTACATTATTTCCCGTGCGCCTTGTCCCTCGGACAAGAAGGTGATCTTTACCGTACGGCGTGTATAGTCGGGTGCACTAGCAGCCCCTCTCTACTGAACTATTTATTTATACAGTGAAGCGAAGGTGTTCCCCTGCACCTGGGCATAGGTCACAATGACGTTCCGTTGTACGCCTTGAGCACGAGCCGAGCACGGTCGTCACGCTCTTTTGCCTCATCGATCCTTCGACACCTGAGACTGCATACACGATTGCATATCTTTGAGCGCGAGAGCTTGATTCAAGCAAGGAATCTCTCGTGAAGCTCATCCTTAATTATTCTCGATTTTATGATGGCAAGAAATGCTCGCCTACTCTTGCGAACTTTGCTTACGTCGTTTGTTCTTACGCTGGCTTATTGTACATATATAAGATAACGTCGTTGTGAAATCTCGTTTACCATAAAATAAATTTGATTTATTTTAAAGGAGAATTGATAAAGAATGATGTAAAATCATATCTTGAAGAGTAATTTAATCTTCCGTTATGTGACCAGAGATTCGCCGATTTTAGAAAAGTTAATAAAAGTCACGACACGTTCTTCGGACTTTTGCACACACACACACACACACACACACTCGTGAGCGCTTCTTAGAAGTTAAGAATCGTTCAGCGATCGTCCTGCACTTCCTTGTACTGGTTTCCTAGTCGGGACGTCGTGTCGGGTCGATCTGGAAACCTCGTATAAGAAATCACTATCGTGACTCGCTAAGGCCATCGAGCGTGTTACTTCGGTAAAGTCCAGGCAGGCACAGATGCGCGTGTCTCCTCCTGGCAGGGAACAGAATCACCGTTTCTTCAAACGCGCGCCTCCTGCCCTCCTCGCGCTGTCCCGTCATTATGGTTCCTTCACCTCGGTATTACGCGGAAATCTTGCACGCCGAGGTCACCCCCTCCGTGGAATTTTCCGAATCATTTACCGTGTGGAAATAGTATTCGACAAATCTGTAATTATAATAACGTTCTCGTAAACTTCTCGCTGAGTAAGGCACGCTTTATCAAATCCTCCGTATCTGCAATCGGAAATGGATAAGGAAGGAAGGAAGAAACGTTTGCCGGCGCTGAATGCACTTCCACTGTACGATTGAAATCCGAAAGACTTTCCCATGGGCACCATCGGGTGTTTGTTCAACGTCGATTCCCCGCTAAGTGGCGTGGCACCCCGACTTGTGTTAAAGGACTCCGCTTTTCCGGTTCATACGGTACCACGACGCTCCGCGCTGCCGCGTCGCGTCGCATCGCGCCGCGCCCAAAAGCAAACTCGGCTGTGTTTCAGGGATTCCGTGTAAACGCAAGGCAAACAGGCGATGAACGCCTTGCGCCAGCGATGAACACCAACCTGGTGAGTTTCCCGATGTGTACACAGGCACATCGAGGGCGAAGGAAAAAGACTTCTGCTCCCACGCGCGGCGACTCGCTCGCTCGCTTGGCATGGCGTTCGCCTCGTCCGCAGGGCGACACGCTGTTATGACTGCCATTATTATTGTAATTACTTCAGAACCCCCCCCCCGCCCTCCGCCCTTCTATATACACCGCGGCGTATTTGCATGAGATTCTGCGCTTCTGCTGGGCGTAACCGGCATGCCGAGATAGGCTGTGTTTAAGGGAGGTATAGGCTCACGTATCTACCTTAAAAGCTGGCCGCGCTAACGACGGCAGATTCCACGCGAAGTGTAACCAGATTTCCAGATCTGCGCGTTGAGAATATTAATTATGAACAATCGAAAAATATATCGGATAGGCTGATAAGCTATAGGATTAGCTTATAAGACAGGAGCCCATGAATTTGCTCGTCTGGAAAATTATCACGGTAATAACCTTAGGCGCGTCCGGCTCGCCGGGCCGCTTTTACTATTTTCTTGAGAATTATGGGACGCGGTTCGTGGAGCCCGTATGCTTCGCATCGCGACGTTATCGACATCTGCTGATAGTTATCGCACTATACGGGAGAGACATGTTTATGTCACGTCGGCTCATTATATTTGGCAATTATTTACCGCATAAATCAAGGGTCTACGTACGCGACCGACAATTTCCGCATTCGATCCCGCGGCGCGAGCGTGTCGGCAAATATTTGCGATTACTTATCCGCGGTCATTCGTGCTTCATGTTCCTTGGTGTTTTTTCTGCATGGACCCTCCCACCAGGTCTTGGGCCTCCCATTATATTTTACTGAGATTCGAGGAGATATTAAGATATAGATTCTCAGGAGAGTGCCGTAATATAATCCACCATACTCGAAACGTCCAATCGACATTCTGATATTGTCGAAGACAATGGATATAAATAATTCATTATATTGGGTTGAATGGAAAAATCCATTCCGTTTTTATATTTATATTAATGCTATTACTTAGCAAAAAAAAGTGAAACGAACTTCTCGTTCACTATAATGTTATGATGAAAGTAACACCTGGAAAAAAATTATTTTACATACGTAACGTATTTATAAGCCGTCGTAAAATAATAGAGCACTTATAAACTGAATTTTTTCTTTCGGAGTATATACATTCGATCGTATACTCCGTACCCGTCACTTAATCTAAAAGAATGACGACGGCGAATTCCATCGATAGCAGTGCCACCGACAACCCTATTTACATACATCTAATACGTTTACATTTCTGCTCGAGAGACAATTATCATACCATTTTGCCACGCCGCACGCTATTTGGAGTCGATCGGGCCTCGCGCGGCAGAGCTTCTCATTTGATAGGTGCAAAATGATACCTAACCACAGAGAGGCTAACATCACGCGATGGATGGATGGATGGTAGCGTTGGGCAATCGGGCCGATGAAAGCTCGCGTAGAGAGCAGTTCTCGCCGTGTTACGTTAGAATACCGAGCAGTCGCGGCGGCGCGGCGGCGTCGGCATCTCCCGCCTGAATACGCCAAAGGACGGGGAATGTCGGTACCGCTAGTTTGCATAATAATTAATCACCGGTGCTCCTCATAACGGGCGATTTCCGCCGCTCCTTGAGATTGTAGCCAGGCTACGGCAACCAATAATATCGCGGCGGCGGCGGCGGCAGCGGCGGCGGTGGCAGTGGCGGTGGCGGTGGCGGTGGCGGTGGATAGCGGACGAACCGGCTCTTAGCGAAAACGCGAACAACGGAGGAAGGAAGAGAAGAGGTGCATCGACAGCCGGCGCGGGAATAATCAGGCATTAACCAGTACATCCGCGCGGCGTTCGATTAGGCTCGAGGATGATCCCCGACATCTTTGAAAGGAAATCGGCAAACGATTAACAGAACGGAAAGATAGCGGACACGCGGCATCTCACGCGCTTCCTTTATTCGCGAAACGCTTAGACACGTTGGATCTCTCTTGAAAGGAATAAGAATGGATACCAGTTTACTTGGTCGTGCCTTAGGCTCGAAACGTATGTTACATTAACACAGTTCATTGAGCTAACCACGCCTTCATTTGGTCATCAGAGTTAGATCCGGAGCATTGTTTCTTCGGGCAGGTCGGGCTTCAAGGAGGAGATTCCTCGTCGTATCTACCGCGCAATATATCATTCGTTTATCGCTATTGGGACGCCACGCGATACAACGAGCGTAAAATAGAATACGTGGGATTAATCGTATTTCATTCCGCCGGAGGTTACTGTTAGCAGGATGTACTGATTTCTCTCTGTTGGCGATATTACATATACGTTTGATTAAACGACCACGATTATGTTCCTACGATAATTAAGCGGGTACCGTTGCTGAACGTTCAGAATCTCAGATCGAAGATATTGTTCCGCCGTAATTACGATGGCGCGTTACATATTCATCGATGCGATGCCGTAACGCGTAACTCGTTGGAAATTTTGCCCACGATCGAGGGCGTGCAAAAAGGATCATCGCGACGCGCGATGCGATTAAGCTGCAGGCTGGACGTTATCCGAGGATGCAAAAAAATTCTAATCGAGATTCATCGCGTTGGAATTTTCGACTGGTCCATTAAATTGCGTGCCTTTCCAAGAATCTATCGACTCATTCGGTCCAGCCCAACGGCCATTATCGCGAGAGCATCATCCTGAATTATGCGCCTCGCAGACAAGCATGGGATGCTGCTGCTTGTTGGGGAAAGGGTGCGCGTAATTGATGGGCTTTAATGGGCTGAAGATTATAACGTGCCGTGTTTTAATTACCGTGATCGCAGCATGTCTTCCTGTTATTATGTGGCCTGATGTGAACTGGCGCGATTGAGCGCGCCCTAAACTTTGTGATTACTCGCGATGATCTTCCTGCCAATAAATGTGACGGCGACACCATTCTGATCTTCGATTAACGATTACTCTCCGCGATAATAATTTACCACGCACATCAGCTTTCGATCTCACGTGGACTTCTTATGCGGTAATCGATGATGGTTAAAGTACGTCTAATCGACGTAATTGCCTCGCCGAGACGAAAGTACCAGTACTAATAATTCATATTAAACGCGTCATTCATATTAAATTTTATTATGACATATTTTATTTGTACTATACATATATTAGAAAGTCGAATTATTTTTTAACTTTTAAAAAATAATTTTTATTTTAGTTTTAGTACTAATTTTTTCATCGCGACATAACACACATTTATTTTATAAAAGTAATCTAATAGAATTCTAATCGGTATTACATGCATATTGAAAACGTAGTTTAATAGACTCTGACTATATCTTACCCTATTTCCGTGGAAACAATTATATTTAGCAGAGGAGCACGTGTAACGAAAATGCGGCACGAGAATGGGCACTACGTGCCGGACAAAACAGCCACTTATGGATTATCCGTGAAGAAGTCGTTGCATTCCCGAGATCTTCTTCGTGTTTACACGAGCGTGGCATTTCTCGCTGGAAACTTGCCGCTTGCTCCGTGGGGTTTGCTCTCAAAGGGCCCGTTCCTGAGTAAATGGCGCGACGAACAGGAAAAGACTATCACATGGAAAAGGAAGCAGTATCGTCATAAAATCATTTGTCAATAGTTAAGAAGACGAAGATAGGATATTAATCTTTATAAACTTAACGTTATCTTTAATATCAATAATATTCTCAAAAAAAAGAAAAAAATTAATGTTAATAAATGCGTTAAACAAAGCGCAACAAAATGAAAACGAAGAGCTTGGTATGGACGAGAGTTTAAATACCACGGAAAGGGAAAACGAAATAAGAGGCAAAACGGAAGTTGCTTAGCAGCGCGTGAATTTTTTCAGAATGAAGGAGAAAACGAAGAGCGAACCATGTAAGTACGTCGGTTTCGTATCAGCTAAGAAACTCGGAAGCATGACGGACGAACGAGGAAGATGAGATTACACCTTCATTAGTTTTTTTTCTTCTTCGATACATGTCCGAGATATACGCAGGTGTACGGAGCCTGAACGAACGTAAGAATTGTAAATAACTTTGCAGCCGAGTTATGCGCGCGGTATTAATATTTAGTTAATTGCGCAGAGGCTTATGAATAAAGCTATGCAATATTCTGTGATATTTGAAAGTGAACGTGTTTACAGTTTGCAGTTCGATTATATATTTAATGTATTTTATCAAGATCAGCAACTCTGTTAGCAGAATTTTACGATGAAACAAAATGTCTCGATCTAGTATTAATTTTTATAGACAATATACGACGAAATCTGTTGAAATAAGTTCAACGCTGATAAAAAAAAGAGCTAATATTATTATTATTTCCCTTGTTGTAAAAAATAAGAGTATAAAAGTATTATTTATTAAAAAATGTTCTATTAATGTCCAAGTTAGCATAAATTATTAGTGCAAGCGCCTTGAAAAGAGTGTAATCGAAAGTAGAATCTTTGATCGGTACAAATGTATATACGCTTATTAGCTGCGCGTTTGACGGGAATGTGAAGAGAGGAAGCAGAGATAAAAAAAAAGAAAAACGAGGAAGATACGTATCTTGTGAGGTTGTAGGCGAGGAAGATGCGTCTTTCTATGAGGTATTACGATATCGATGAAGAGGCGTATCTTGCGATAATGCGCGTTATTACGTGCTGCCGAGCGAACCAGCAATCGATGGAACGACCGATCAATCGATCGAGGGGACGTTTCAATCGCGACCAGCGGATGATAGGCGTTACATATGCTCTACACCACAATGGGTCCTCTTGAGTTTCTCATAGCACAGTTGAGCGGTTGGCATTATAAAAAATGGGATAAACGAATTTATTATACGAAAATCGATTAGCCCATATATCGGAAAGTTACTTTTAGCTGAATATTTCGACACAGTACCGAAAAGTATTTAACTTTTTTTTACAAAGGAGATTTGTATCGTATCGTCGCGATTTTTTTGCCTTGATTATTTTGAAGATAAGCTTAGCTCAAGCGTCCTTGAGCACTTTTCTAACCCCATTTTTTCATGGTCCATTTAAGTTAGCGTCTTTAACAGAGCGCGTTCTAAAACGCGCTAAAAGAAATTAATGATAATTCACAAGGATTTGTCACAAACCGGAAAGAATCCGTGGCGAGGAGTAGGTTGAACGCCTTCCTGTATTCGCGGAAACCGGCGGGTAAAACACAAAACCGTGCTGCGTTCCGAGCGACTGCGTGAAATTCTCGGAGATTAGCAGCAGGTAAAACGCGAACCGCCGCGCCGCGCCGCAAACGCGAACGGCCCTAATATGGGCGAGGGTTGCGCCGTCGGGGGACCGCGGGGGAACACGAGGAGTCCGGGTGGTTTATCCTGTGCAGCGCGTAATTCTAGCTCAGGTAGGTTTATAAATAGAGGCCGTGTACGTGTTGCTGACCTGTTGCTCGAGAGCACCCTCGTGTGAACGTCGGGGCCCTGAGTAATCGAACCCCGTTGTTCCGAGAGTGCCTTCTCTCCTCGCCGCCGCCTCACGTACCGGTCGTTCGTGCCCAAAAGCACTCGCGCCGATCAGCCGAGCTGAGCCGAGCCGAGCCGCGCGCGCCTGGGAGAGGTCATTAGGCGTAATGAATACTCGATAGTCCCTTAACTCGCAATATAATCGCCTCGGAGAAACTCCAAACACGATCACGGGCATTCGGTGTTCTGCGCGCACCGAACAGCCTCGCGCCGAGCATTCCTGCGATAATGACCGCTCCGCGCGCAAACCTCGCTGCGAATTTCAACGATGACCACCGTGTAATCGGCAAGGAACATGCGACCTACGTGGCTTACGTGGAAATGCGTGCGCGACGCGTCTTATAACGCACACAAGTGAAATTTCATATGAGGACGGAGCACGGACATGGGTCGTCAGAGTTCTCGTGTCTCGCGATCTCTCGCGTCTCGAGGACTTCTCCAAACAGCAACGGTCAGTTTCAAGCTCGAGAGAGATTGCCCGCTGATGATCGCGTAACAAGGTCCTCGCCGTCAACCTGTCCCTGTCCTGCCGTCGCGCGCGCCGGCTCGGTTGCACGCCGAGACTGTTCAGTTTACCTGGCACGCGGAAGTCACCTCTTCACGGACCGCGCGAGGGTTTCCTCGAGCGCCAAACTCGGCGTGCGACCATATGTAACGCGGCATGCGATACATACGAGAAACAAAGGAAGAGACGGAGAGAAAAAAGGAAAATAGGGAAGAATACGGCACAAGTATTTCCCTGCCAATTTTCGTAATTAACTCGTGAGAGTTTCCCCGGGACAGACCGTGAACGAAGGTTGGGGAATATATCTCTAATGATGAAAGAGTCATGAAATTTCATCGTTCGTTTCGCAATCTGCACGGCGTCACTCGTAATTAATGCGTTTGATACACTACGAACTCGCCTCTTTAATCTCGCGAGTCATTCGATTCTATTTGCAGTCGTAAACTAAAAACGTGGGCGCTACGTTTGTATGCACGTGTGTTCGCGCCGCTCCCTCCGTTTGCCGAGATTCGCCGTATCAGATACGTGAATTCGTCCTGCGCGAGATCCTTATTCCAACTTCCTTCGCGCCGGCATTCAAAGCGCCTTCCTATTAACGGAACTAAAATTACGACTGTTGCACCATGTCCCGCTAAAGACCAGAGATCATCGTACAGTACCGGTAACAAAGTAGAGATCGTGTCTCTCACAATATTCTTTGTACGCGGCTATGTAATTTTATACTCGTTCGAAGATTCCTCGTTTTCTTGGCATGCCGATTTTATCGATGGCTGTCTGACTCTCGACATTAGTCAAAGTTTGTCATCCAGAAAATCGTTCGTTTTTTTCCCACATAACTCTCTCACGCGAAAAGTAATGACCAAAGTCTTCTTGCCAATGTAATATAAATGTTGTAAAATATGTAGAATGTGTAGACATTTTATATTAATTTGAGAATCTCAAATTATGTAGGTACTGTGATATATACTCGTTTCTATACCTCTCTCAAGGACACGATGCATTATTGATGCATGCCAGACCGACATACTGTTATGCCAATAAAGCGCTCGAGATGGACTAGTACTCGCGCTGTCAATTATCGGGTTTTTAGTCGTCGAAACTCGCGTAGTCCTCAAAGAAGATGAAGCAGCACGTCGGCGGCTCGAGCATCGGATATCCCTTTTACGAGAGGCGGACAGGTCCGTTATTCATTCCCCGACTCGTACGATACCAACGCGTACGAAGTACCACCTTGCCGGAAGTACGCGCTTTCAGTCGCCGGGCATTTGTTGTCATAAATTGTTAACCGCGTCATTACTCGCACGGACGTCGTAAATAAAACAATGTTGCAGTTGTACAAATCAATTTCAAAATTTTCAACGCGGGGCATTTCGAGGCATGGCGGTAACAGGAAAACTCGCGAGATTAAACAGCTCTTTTACGAGAAATGTGTATACTTCGTTATGTTCCTATAAATTGATATGTTCGCGTCGCGCGATTGCGTTATATCAGCTCTTTAAACTACATACGCACAAATGCTCGCTCACTCGCGCGCATGCACACATGTACATATATGTATGTACGCACGCTTGTACGCACGCACGCACACCGGTTATCGAAATGCGGATTTGCATAATGTGCAGCGTGCGAGACGCGTGATCAAATTAGCTGCACGTGCCGACGACGACAAGCGCCAAAATACCCATGCTCAATCGCTCTGTATGCAGATTAGAGCCGCCGAGCCGATTCTAAGGCGGCGGCGATAATGCGTCTCCTCGCTGAAAGTCGGTCGATCCAACTAGGTTCCAATCTGATTAGCGAACGCGGACGGCGAGTAAAACCGGGACACGGTATCCACGACGCGAACTTCGCCCACGGTCTCCTTTGCCGGTCGGTTGTATATAAGGAGTTTGTTCCCAGGTGAAGGTAATCATATTCCGCGTTCCACGATAATGGTGAACGAACGCAGCCTCCGGGCCGTAACGGAACCTCTGCCACCAGCCTGCACCCCGGCCTCTGTGTCGGACCCGTGGGTGCACCTTAGCTTAGCTGCGCCTCTATACCCTCTCTAAAGCCAAACTCCTATGCTGCCGCAATTATCGCACGACCGGCTGTTATCTCCGGCAAGCAACGTCTCTCTCCACGCCCCGCGATCGTTATCGTTACCATCTTGTTCCTAAGCGCGGACAAGGCGGACTAGCCTCTGAACCTGACCTGACCTCGTGACCAGGCCAGCCGTGGCCGGGCTGGCACCGGCCGGCAACGTACAACGCGAACGCTAATAACAATTAATTTGCTGCTATCCACAATTCAATGAATACCCCGCCATCGGCGGCTGGAAACCGCACGTGAAAAAGGATCCCGTTGCGGTTGCAGGAGCTCGATAGCGATCGTTGCTGTTATTACTCGGCCTGATGATTACCTCAGCATGAACGAGTCGGAGAGTAATACGCTCGCGCGTTAATCACTCGCGGGATAATCACGACGCATTAATTAATGCATTAATTAGAGCAGAGGCGTCCGCCTTACTCCGCATTTAACGCACTGCTCGCTCTCGTTGTTGTTGCCGGGAGTGGTATTACTCTCGTTGCTCTTGAGCCTCGTCCGACGTAATTTATCGTGAGCGTGAAAGTAAAATCGGACATGCCTCTCCTCACCTCGACATTGTCGGCGATGCCGTTCGTCCTCGTTGCCGTTTTTTCAAGTTCCTCGTAAATTATTCTCAACAATACCACAGCATCACTTCAGAGTATTAGTACCAAGAAACCAGAGGGGGTTGACGACTATTATGACTGGATTGAATACAAATTACCTATGCTGTGTTCATTTATGCTCGCTAAATATATAAGCTTACTTGAGAAGAGAATCAAAAGGCACATTAGCATATTTCTTTACATATACATATTTCTACATATTTCTTAAAATACGATTAGTTACTTTTTTCTTTAGTTTTATAAAAATTACATCATTTTTAATAAGCGAATTTTTGTAGGAATTCTTTCTGAAATAAATATATCTATTTGAGCTCCAATAGTATTTGTGAAAAATATGTAACAAATAGCGATTTTTTTCTGGACTTATTGTACAAGATCTCAAATATTTAGAGAATAGAGAAAACCATCTCTCTATATTTTGAATATAATAATTTCGCATGTAACCGCAGTAAATTATAATCGACAACTCGGAGAGGAGCGGATCCCGTTATGAGCGGGCACTCGAGCCCGCAAGTTAAGAGGATCCGGAGAGTCGATGATTTTCAGCGTGTGCATACGTAGCACGTACGATCGGTGGTCGTCAGCGCGTGCTACAACCGGAAGACGTCATCGCCGGCAATTACGACCGAATCGAACGCAAATTTATCGGCGACAAACACGCTGCGTGCAGGCCGGACGCGACCGCGCCGCCGCGCCGATGCACTTGGACGCGCGTCGCGCTTTATAAACGCGTGCACCCGAAGACACGGTGCCTTCCGTCGCGGCGCGGCCGTACCGAGAGCGCAAGTGGAATTAGTCTCGGTTCGATGGACGCGCCTACCGCCTCGTTCCTGGACGGAGCAAGATGGAAAGTAATGCACCTTGCGACGAATCAGGGTGAATCGACGTGAATGCCGATCGTGCCGATCGAGGAAGGAAGAGGGGAAGGAGGGAGACGGAGACACCAGCCGGTGCCGGAATGGAGCCGGGCCGATATTTCCATTCACAACGCATCACCGTACGGGTGTGTCGTTTCTGGGTTGCAAACGCGGCCCGCACGCACCCACCGAACGTGAGATATGGAAGAAATGCGGTCTCTTATCGGGAGCCACTTCTTGGAAGAACAGCCGAGTAATGAAAAGGCATGAAAATTAAGAAAGATTAATGGCTCGCTCCGGGTATATTGTTAATAAATCTTTCCTTAACACCTCTAAAGATTTGATTTATTAAAATTCTGTCTGGTGAAAAAGTAGAGATGTGACATTTAAGTTGTATCTTGAAGACAGAATTGGATGACTTTAAATCCGTATGTGTGCATATTGCATGTGAAATAAAATAAGAATATCTAGACCATGCAAATTTAGAAACTATAAATTATCACAGATTACCGCAAATAAAAGAAGCTCCAACGAACAGCTCCGACTATTTCACTTGTAAAGTTCGTGGAAGAAATTCATATTTCTCCACAATTACTCACGTAATTTGATTCTGGTCCAACGCTCGGGCTGAAGCTATAGAGGTGCGTGCGCGTATTAGCGGTATGCGCTCTCGTACCCATTCACCGAATTCCCCTGTTCAATGGGCCGTACCGTGAATACGCAATGACGTAAGGGGTCCCCGTTGCTTCGACCAGATAGTCTCAACGCATCGCGGCACGCTAATGTCCGTGTCCTGGCGCGGTTCATAGCGCAGAAATATCTCGCGGACTTATCCATTGGCGCGAGATTCATTACGATCGGCCGGGATGTAATTTACGGCGCGGCTAGCATGAAACGGACGTTAACGAGCGAGCGCGAGTTTAGGTGTCGCGACTCTCTCGCATCGCCTCTTCGTCTTTTTCTTCTTCTTCTCTTTTCGTCCTCCTTCTCTGAACTACAATGAGCTGCCGGTGGATGTTGCCGGGGGAAGAGTGGCAGAGGAGGAAATATACGTAGGGGAAAAGATGAAGTCGACAGGTAGAAGAGAAACTACCTACGCGCTCTCGCGCGCGCGCGCTTCTCTCTTTTATCTCGGTACCGCTTTGTATTAGGCCGCTGTCGCACGGTTGGTATGCGCCGCCGGCTTCGCCAAAGTCCTCCTTTTCTTCCTGCCCGGAGATTCTTCTTATTTTTCCTCCTCCTCATCCTCCTCCTCCGCCTCCTCCTCTTCCCCCTGCTTTATCGCGTTTACCAGCTAAGTCAGCGCTCCTAAGTAATTTCTTTCGGTCAAGAACCCGCAGATACGATCATCACCTCCTCCTTTTTCCTCCTTTCGCATTCGGAACGGAGGAATGCAAACACGCTGACATTCAATTTTATAGCGCCCACTTGAAAATCGAACTTTCATTATGAATCTTTTTTTATCGCTCATGCGCTTTTTCGCGCGCCTATTCCCTTATCGGGCGAGCGAGCAGGTCTGCACCATCCCGCTGGCCAGCAGTACGAACGGAGAAGGTTGAGCACACAGCGGGCTCGTGCAAACACGCGTGCTCATTCCCACGCACCCACGCCTCTCATAGCCGGCTCACGCTCCAGGTAGACAGACGAATCGCATTTAGCCTCCCGCCGCGACGCGAATGCGTCAAATGTTTTCTCGCGTCGCGAATTTCGCGTCTTGACACCGCGTGATACATTATATACCTTAAGGCTAATTCTACCAACACCGATTAATTCTCTCTCTATAGCGTTTAACCGATTAACTCTGTTCTTTTTCTCGTAACTGACTGCTTTCTTGATGCTGCGACTATACAACATAGACATACGGTGATAGATAATTATTAATACATTATATGCTTTATGCGGCTTTAATATTATATATGTTCATTTACATAATTAATATTTACTTAATTATGTACATTGTACTTACAATTAGTCGAGCTGCGTGCAGCATACATCAGGCTCGCGAGAAGCGATCGGTCAAAGTGCAGAGATGCGTCTCGGTTTCAAGCGCGACCACTGTATCCGTCCAGCTGTCATCCTGTCAGATCAGGGTGAGAGTTGTATATGGTAGAATGACGAGATAGATACACCTTTAAGCCACTTGACGATGGAATAGATAAGCGTATAATGGCTCGTTATATTTTCGCGTGTACGCGGATAACGCGAAACAATTCTCAAAGTCGTTTGAGTAGGTTTTGAATCCAAGCCGAGCGATTGCATTTGTGATGTAATAATACAGGGTGATCGATATAAGGCGCCATCCATGTTTACGTTAGAGCATTTTAATATTATTCATTGGCAACTGATGACTGTTGAATAATCGATAAAGTAAACGAATTTTAATTATATTTAAATGAAGACAGAGAGAACTCTGCTACACTTTGTATTAAAAGTAACAAATAACACAAACTTTAAATAAATCTCGTAATGATTTTGAATCAACTTTTCCCCCCCCCCCCCTTCCCCCGATCACGTAGCCACACAAGAGACCAAAGCTTAGTTTACGTTCACACGGATAATATAAGCTAACGAAAGCATCATTTACGTGTTACAGGGTACGGAAGAAGAGTGCCGACATGTCGGCGTTGAACGCCGCGCTTTGTAGACGCGGGATAATCCTCTGGCTGGCCGCCGTCCTACTGCTGGCGTCACGATCCACGCATTCTGGTGAGTTTTTGCAGAAATACCTCGGTGTACTTCTAGCTCCCTTTCTTTCGTCTGGCTTCAACGCCTTGGACACGCTTGAGCCGCTGTACAAAACGTGAGTCATTTATTTGATAGAGAGACCGTGAACGCGCGGACTCCCACGAGGAAATAAGAGGTAGACGGGCAAGAAATATTTTCGCTCTCCCGAGAAGACGCGATCGGATTATTTCTGCTTGCGGCTTGCCCGAAGCCAGATTGTATTCCACCGGATCGTCCATAAATGCCATCCATAAATGTAGCAAAATACGCTGGAGTTATGATAAAAAAAAGTTTTTGTTTCCACGTTGATGTGGTGTTTACTCTTTTTACACCTTGCGGAATACCGACAAGAAGTTGCATATTGCGGTAATAGAGAGCAAAGAGAAAGAGAGTAAAAGTAATCTCGGGTGAGGATGAGAAAAGTCTTTCGTAACTCGGGTATGTTTTATTGCATTCACGATGGAAACTGCTTTTTTTTATTATTGAAAGGCGAAAGAAGAGTGATTCTATTAAAGTACGGCATCTCGGCGATATAGATAGAGTCGAGCCGCGGCATTTTTCGAGATCAGAATAGAAGTGCGATAGATAGGACTTAGATCGGGCGTGAATGCGGCGCGCGCGTATATACGCCGTGCATTGAAATTAATATCTGAAAATCAGAGTCGAGAGACGAGACGATCACTTCCGCGATCGTCTTTCTTGTACCGTCTGGTGTGACTAAACGCAGAGTCGGCCAGCCAATGTTTGAATGAGCGAGCCACGTTCTGTCAGGCCGTCGAACCTATCCGCGTGTCTCCCTTCCTCTCTGGCAACGGGGGAGAGCATTACCTCATAATGCTCACCTCTGGCATCGGTCGTGTCGAGGCCCAAGGTGCTTTCCCATGGACCTGGCACACCATATTCGTTCTTCGAACCACTCTCGGGTCGCCTTCAGGCGGTCGGTCGCCTCCTTCCCTATCGTGAACCTCGTTCTGCGATGTTCCGCGAGCTTCTTCCCTTTACGTCGAGCTGGTTTAAAACGGTACGACCTCTCTGGACCTCTATCGAGGGTACACTGCCTGGTACTGATATCAAAAGAAGACGATCCAGTTAGAACGGGGCCTCCAATTGTCATCGCTCATGTCATAAATTATTTCCGGGGAGCAGAAAAACCGCGCGATAGATTTACGCCGCGGTAATCGACCGCAAATTCGTAAAACGCGCTTCGGTATCGATAGAAAAAGGATTCGTAATTCGTTATTCGAGAAAGTAATTTCGCATCTTGCGGTCGCGAGGCCGCAAAGAAGGCGAACCTATTTCGCACGAGCGCTCACGACGATCGATCGATCGTTCGATCGGTCGATCGACCGATGTAGGAGCGTTCTCGGAAAAGCATGATACTATGAACATGACGACGTGCAAAAACGTTGCATCGTCAATGAAGGCTTATTGAAGATGCGTCAGTTTTGCCTCTCCCCTTCATCAATCGGCCGTCGGTGCTTCAGCGAAGAGCAGGTGTGGTTAAATGGACGGGATCGATTGAATTCCGCGACTCACCCGGCGTGTCTATCCTCGTTCTTTTTTTTTCCTCTCGGGAATCGCTAGGCGATTCTGTGACTCTCTATCGCATGCACGCTCATATTCTTTTTGTTCCTCGAGCTTTTCTCGAGCGGATAGCAAGGACGATCGAGATCGACGCGTTCGATCACCGGTGATCCATCAGACGGCGGACAAGTTTTACTGGATTATGTATCTTCCTTGGGACGCAGCGAGCATTTGCGAGATGCTTGCATTCAAAGGAAATCAGCAATATCGCCGACTTTGAGAGGCAACAGGTTTTTCTTGGAAAAAAGCGTTTACTCGTTGTCTTATATTACTACGCGTTTAACAATAGCTTTCCTCTCAAGTCCGCTGTTTCGAAATTATCAGAATGTATAATATTTAATGCATTAGATTGCATTACGACGAAAGACAAGCAAGTCCCCCATTGCGCTTTTTTTACGCCCGAATTAAAATTGTTACATATTTACACGATTTTAACATTATTGCGCGCGATCGAAAATATGACAGTAGTAGGCAAAGCATCGTAGATATCATTTCAGTAAATAATTGGAATTCCTAAATTAAATCGTTGTGTCACATTTAGCCAGAATTTATGGTATATATTTAGTGAACAATTGATAGGAATAAACTCGTGAATTTCATTTAATTTTCTCTCTTTTTTTCCTTTTTATATAAAATGTTTCTTGCATCAGCGTTGAAAAAAGAGAGAAGAGAAAAAAGAACAAGAAGGAAAAACAAGAAATACGAGTCATTAAAATTTATTTCCTCGGTAGAGCGGAGGAGTCAATTTCGGAGTACCTGAAAGATGGATCTAAGTCTGAAGTCAATGGAGGAAAAAAATAGTGTCTCGGCACGATCCTCCGTGTAGCGGTTCCTCTATCGGCTGCATCCTCGCGATGCTGTGTGAATTCTGGTCAAACCTGTAAGCTCTGCGGAGCAATCAGTCGACGTGCCCACATCGGGATGTCACTGACCGCGTACCTCACTGTTCGCCACTTACGATCCACGTACGTCGTCTACCGGAGTCGTGTCTGACCCCTAAGACGTTCCATATTTATGCTTAATGCCTGGCGAAGTGTCGTTATCGTCAAGCATCATCATATACTCTCTCGCGTCGCAACGGCGCGCGGAGGAGAATCCGGATGGCATTGCACGCGCGGCGCGGAGCGCATAAAAATTCGTCGAGATATATGTTACACAAGACTGCATACAGTTACAGCACATATTAAATTTGCTCGAGTGTCTTACGCGAGAAGTAATTGTACGAGTTGATTCATAAATCTGCACAAAAGATCCTTCTACACATCTAAATACTTTCCTCCAAATTACGCGCGAATTAAATCAGATTGTCCGAGATAAATCTCAATATATCGTGAAATCTTGCATGGGAGAAAAACAATGATGATTTTAAGGCGATCTAATGCATTCTTGATAGTGAGCGCGAATAAATTCCGTGCCGTCAATTTAGACGAGGAAGAGCTCTCGCGCGGTAAGAGGGTATAGAAAGGACCCGTTGTAACCGGTACGTCGTAAGAGGACTCCACTCCCTCGTCCTCGCGCGCGTACTCTTCTTCACAGCTCTTCTCTCTTTCTCTATCGTCTATGTACCTTTCTTGACTACTTACTGAGATGGTGAGGTCAGCGGCGGTCATCCGACGAAGGGTATAACGGAACGCGTGGGTGCAACGTCAGCGTGACACGGATTAAATCGGTCGCGTCAGTCCGTTTTGGAAAATGGGTGTTCCGCTTTTGCAAGGCGGTAATTTGAGGACGATATCCGCGCCGGCGCCGTCGCGTTCAACGTCCGCTAGATCCAATCGTACATATGAAACATTCTCGCGCAACGAAGTGAATCGCGAGTTCAAAGATCTCGAGCCCCTTATCGGAAACGAGCGTTTCTTTCCCGAGTCGGGAATTATTCTCATTACCGGACCTAACGGCGCGCGGACTCGCATCATAATGTAGGAAGTGGCAATGAACTCGATCCCATGTGATTGGGAGGATATAATTTATGATTGTCCTCGAAAGGGACTCCACGCTAGAAACAGTACGGCGCGTATTACGCCATAGAACCGGTCGGGCGAGGTTTCCACGGCGCTACCTTCCCGATATCCATGACATTGACATTAATAATCGTGCCGATACGAACAGATGGCATCATTTCTTCTCCATAGTCTGAATTAATTTCGGTAGAGTTATGTAGCTGACGATCTTTTACGCGGGATGGACTTTGCCGAGGAAAGTTCCGTCATGACAAATCTTTTATCTCACGTATGTATGCATGTATGTGTACAAACGCATAATACACATATATACACGAAGGAACGAAATTGTTTCATTATCTTTTTCATCAGTGTGTGCGAAGAGAGTTGTCTTGCTTGGTGAGCGCGCAACGGAGGAAACCGCGACCTTGGAGAATGCGTAATGCAGAATTTCGTGCACGCAATACGCCAGAGGCTGGCTGCGGTGCCAGGTGTTCATCCGAGCGTGCGCGGTTGATGGTAATGAACTTTCGCGAGGCAAGGCCGCCGGGAATGATTTCATAACGCGAGCGCAACAGCCCCGTGTTCTCCTGTTCGCTGCAGCGTGTAACAGCATTGTTCGCGCGCGCGTACGCGCTCAGACGCGGAGAAAGGTCGCGGCATGTTGCGGGAGGAATCAAGAGGGTCGCCCTCGGAAGCGGGAGCGAAACAATTGCGGGAGGGGAAACGGCACACGGAGAGGAAACAGGAGGACTCGGCGGTACGTTGACTTACATAATGACTCCCCGCGACTCCTCGAGATTAGACACCTCGTATATACGTGTGTGCGTGCGTGCGTGCATGTGTGCGTGCGTGTGTGTGCGCACGCGCGTGTGTATAAGCGCGATCCTCTGTCCTCGATTACGAGGCGGCCGAAGAACGCATAAATCTCGCGTGCAGAAATTATATTGGAGGGAAGATGCGTTTATTGTTGATACCGATAAACTCCCATGTTGCCCTTTTTCTATGCGACCAAGATTGATTTAGAGTCTGCGTTCTACGTACACCGAGAGAGAGGTTTGCCTTAGAGCGTACCTTAACCGATGCACTTCCGCGCGGCTTTATACGACGTGTTTTATTCGGAACTGTATTTTTGCATCCGGAGAACGGAACATTATCTCGCCGCGTGAGATTTATTGGACGACTCTCACTGCGCTTCTTATGAGAGGTAATTCACGCCTTTCGATTTCGAATGGATAAGAAACAAGTGTCAAAAACTGAGTAGATCGACGATCGAAATCGTTGTGCTTCATCACGATGCGAATTCTCTTACCATAGTCGAAATACGTCGTGATTTTTTGTCAGCATCTCCCGGTCGTACGCGCTCAATGATCGTCCCGTTAGGCCGTCGACGGTAATTTATCGTTTACGGATGAAGAAGCGAGTAAAATACTTGCTTGCGCGGCAAAAAGCTGTTTTTCGGTTTTTGGTATGTATCGTCGTAAGACTTGATGGATCGTTCAAAAGATGTGACAAGTCTTCGTTGATTCTAGGAAAGAACCGAATCGGTAGTGATTACAGCGAACAATTTTTGTCTTTCCTCCCAATTTTCTATCACGGTACTCCTCACCTATTCGATGCTCAAGTGGAACAGGTCACGATAATATCAAAATAACGTTATGGATCAAAAAGTGACTTTTAATATTTATTTTAAAATCATTTTGGCGCAATTTTTATATCATCATGACTTTTTGTTCTGCTTGGAAAACTTCTTTTATTCAGTTTCCTCGCCTCTCTGTAAGATTAATTATGCTTTTAATTATCGCGAGTGCAACCGCTGTTAGGTACAATGAATGATCATATTGCGTCGTTGTAGTTAAGCGTTCGCATAATGAAGATCACGTACGGAGATTACAATCGTGTACACGAAGCCTCGACACCTTGACCGTGGTCTCCATGAAGCGAGGTGCGACGTAATAATTTAGTCTGACCATTGTGCGAGACAAGAATCGTCTCGGTAGGCCACGCGTACGTGATGGGTTCGTATAACGTGGAGGCACGCGGCTCGGGCTCCGGCTCGTGGGATTGACGAGACATAACCAAGTCTCCATTCAACCGTCGTTGCGCTTCCTAGTACAGTTCAGTTCACTGGAAATCACCTGCATCGCGGAATGCTAATTCTCGAATATCGTGAAACTTCGTGTGTAAATTGATGTATATTGATGGATAGCGAGTTCTTGGAAAAGACGCATGTATCGAATATTTCATAAAGTCTACGTTGCACATCTTGGAAATTATAAATTCATTAATAAATTACAATAAAACGGTGTAATCTTTTTACACGTCCGATAAGTCAGCTATCTTTTATAAAGATCTAAAAAAAATATTTCTTATCCATAAAACTTGTATGCATTGCATAGATGTTGTTTGGAATCTTTTGTGTAATATAAAACTAAACGCTACTTCGAAGATGAAAAAACAAGAATAAGGGGGGATCGACGTAGCGTATAGGGAAGGCTTATTGTGCGATTTCTCGGTGAAAACATCTCGGTGATTGTACTTTAGAAGAATATCCTACCGTTTTAGGAACAATCGAACTCAAAGTTCTGCGCGCGACACTCCAATTTCAAAAAAGAAATTATGAAAGCCCGTAGTCGCGGAGGAAAAGAATAGACTTGTAAAGGGAGATACGCGATATTGTTGTACACGAATGTCCGGGCGAATTGTGCGCGAGAGGAAGAGCCAAATGGAATTCACTACTCCGTGAGCACTCACCATGCAACTCGTACGACTGGGACGAGGGTGTTAATGAGAATTCGCCCACGTGTGTTCGTGCCATATGACGCTTCCACTCGTTCCGTTGTTAAGCCCCGGTACACCCTCGAGAGACGACGAATGCGCGTCGCGCTAGTAATTACTATGATAAACTGCACGCGGGAGACGCATTGACATCCACCCCCCCTGCAAATTTCGCTTATTCGGCACAAACCCATTTTATGCTTTTCATTAACTTTAACTTCACGTACACGCCCGTACCTGTACGTAGTGCGCTCGATCGTGTAGCACTAACAGTCATGTTTCTTTGATTGCAGCGCCGGTATATGACCAGGATACCACACAGATCGCAGAGTACGATGGAAGTATGTATATCATGCTTGCTTTTATTGCATCTAATCAATCGTCACGTCAGCAACGTGACATTAATCGTATCGTGGTTTGAGAAGTCGCACGCGTCGTACTTTAATTTAAAGGATAAATATGAAAAAAAATTTAAGAATCCTTTTATTAAAAGATTATTACGAATTAAAATATAATATAATAAATATATCATAAAAATTGTTCTGAATTGAATTTATTCGTTGCATCTCGCGATAAATATAATAATATCACGAAAATAACAATCGCATATAATTTGATTTTAGAGATTTGGCATATTAATATTATATTTATTAATGTTAAATTATTTCTCTAGCCACCGGTGGATGTTACTTCAATTATCAGCGGTATCAAGAAGGCGATAGAATCATGACAAGTGAACCATGTCTAAACTGCACATGCCACAATCGAATGCTGATGTGCTACTTGAAGGTCTGCCCCTTCACGAAAGCGATCGGTCAGGATTGCACGGTGGAGAAACGTCCGGATCAATGTTGCCCCGTGATTACCTGTCCGGAAGTACCGGTTCAACTGTTGACATCAACAACGAGTGCACCGGATTCCACGGAAGTTGGTTTCCATGACAATTATGGCTGCCATGTCGACGATAGGTTTTACGCAGACGGCGCTATGCTACCGTTGGATCATCATAATCCTTGTGAGCTTTGCTACTGCATCAGAAATAGAACTACTTGCGTCATGCAAGAGTGTACTTTACGAGTGGCTGGATGTAAACCGGTCTATCAACCGGGTGTATGTTGTCCGATCAAGTACAATTGCGGTAAGTAATTGTGTTGTCTTGTGAAATCTCGGTGTTATTTCGTGTTGGAAAATACCCGCAATTATTAATTCTTTGTATAGAATACGATGAGGAACCTAGCACCACGGTTGGTCCAACTCCCGGTCTCATCATGACCACAACGCTACCTCCTGGCGTATTACCTCAATGTTATTACGAGGGTAAAGTCTACGAAGATGGTGATCTGATTTACTCCACTCAACCTTGCCAGCATTGCTATTGCTTCCGAGGCGAGATCGCTTGCGCGGTGCAAAATTGTGGAACGCCGATGCAAGCGCATGGAAAGAATTGCACGGCCTTACCGCCACCGGAAGGAGAATGTTGTCCGACCACATACCAGTGTGGTAAGTAATTTCACGTAATAACTAATAGTTACAATGTATTACGTAACTCAACGATCTAAGAAACGTTATTAATCAATAAACAGTACGCTTTTAAGAATACACTTGTGTATGCTTATTACAGAAGAAGAAGTCACAACGGTACAAGGTGAAGGTGAACAACAGTTTCCGGAACAAGTACCACATGATCAAATAACCGAATCCCCCATGCTGATTGACCAGGAAGATCAGCAAGTGAAGGGCGAACATCCTCAGGAAGAAATGTTCCCAGGTATCGACAACAATATACCGCAGGTTCCAGAAGAAGAAGAAGAAAAGAATATTGAAGGAACTATCGAACATATTACTCAGGGACACATTTCGTCGACCGAGACATCTGAAGAACAGACCGCAACACTACCGACAGAAGAAATAGAAACTACTACTGTTGAGAAAGAATCCATTCCTTCTCACGAACATGTTACCGATACTTCTCCCGCTGAGATAATACCGAAGGAAGCAGAAGCGGCGGAAGTGCCTTCTGAAATAGAAGCAACAAAGCCGGAAGCTCCTACGACAGTACAAGGAACTCAAGAAAGTTTAGTTACTGAAGCACCTGTCACTGAATTACCAGAAACTTCGTCCATCGCGGAAGGCTTGAAACCCGAAGAGGAGACGTTAACAACAGAACATGCTGAAGAGGGACAATCGGTCGAACCTTCTGTTAGTGAAGCAACTCAGACTGAAGGTCCGATACAAGAAGAGGAAACTTCTAGCCCGCACGAAGAATTATCAACGCAAACACAAGAAGAAATTGAAAAGACAACAGAAGAAGGACAGATTAGTGTGACGAAAGCATCGGAAAGACCAGAGATTTCAACTGAAATTGTTGAAAAGACAACTTTGCCAATTGAAGAGCCTGGTACCAGCACTGTTTCTGAATCTGTCAGCGAGCAGCCAAAGGCAGATGAAGGTAAACCAGAAACTATACCAGATGAACTCTTAGCAACGGAAACGGAATCACCGAAAGAAGAAGAAACTGTGACTGTCGCTCATGAGATATCCAGTACTGAACAAATCATTATTGAGAAAGAAGAAGCGACGGAAACCGCTGTTACGGAAAATGTTCCGTCGATTGACGTAAGAGGTCCTTCTACAGAACAACCTGCCGAAGGACAGGAACCAGTGACAAGCGAGGTTGAAAAGAAACAGCCGGAAGAAACATCTGAACACGCAATAACTGAGGAACAAGCTACTGTCGGAGCTAAGAAAGAAGATGCTGGCTTGACTGAAAGTTCAGTGACGAGCGAGGAACCTATTAACACGGAAGGGCCACATATGGAGGAAGAATCAACTCCGAAAATTCCAGCTCAAGGTCCAACTGGCATACCGATTCCCGAACGAAGCCCAGAACAGAAAGCAGAAGATGAAAATGTGTATCATGTGACAGAAGACTATCACGGTGTCACGCATCCAGAAATTAGCTCCGATAATCTCATGACTGAACCTCCGCAGAAAATACCTACAACGTATTTCCCGCAAGAACAAGAGACCACGCTAACTCCGTCAGAAGAAACTGCAAAACCAATTGTGACGGAAGAAACCGAGAAGCCGATAGAAGAAGCTACGGAAATAAACCTTCCAACTCAGCGTAAACCTGAAATCACTACAGTTTCTGAAGAAGCAATAACGCAAAGTACACCTGCTGTTACCGAAGTTCAGGTTAGCACAGAATCTTCTACAACTACTATTACTCAGAAAGTACCAGAAGAAGAAGTACCTGAGAAATCGATTGTGCCAGAAGAGATAGCAACCGAAGTACCACAAACGGAAATTCAAATAACGGAAAAGTCTCCCAGTGGCGAAGAAATACCTACAAAAGGACTTGAAGAATCTGGTGAAAGTTCTCCTGGAGAAGGCAGTAGCGAAAAAGGTGAGAAAGAAGTGCAACCAAAGAAGGAAGAGGAAATAGAAACGCAATCTCCAATCGTAACGGAACCAGAAATAGCTCCCGAAACATTCACATCTATCCCAGCGGAACATTCGACAGTGCCTTCGGGTCTTGAGAAAGAACATGCAACGGAAAGTGAATATAGTACTACCGTAATTTCCTTTGCTGAGCAATCAACGCACGTGCCACAAGTTGAAGAGAAAGAAACTGAAATTATTCCTGTTGAAAAAGAAGAACCAATTACTGAAAAACCAGTTGAGGAACGTGTTACAGAGCATCCCACTGCAACATCTGGCATAATTGGCGAAAAAGAGAAAGAATTACAAACCGAAGAACCTGTTTTGAAAGAGGAGCAAACCACGATAGAAGCTGAAGAAAAATCTACAAGTCGAGTACCTGCTGTCGAAGAAAGAATAACTGAGCAACCTGAACAATATTCTACAGAGAAAGCTTTGGAAGAAGTTGCTGTTACGAAAATTCATGGTCCGGAGGAAACAGAAGGTACGAAAGGCGTGTCAACAGAAAGTACAGAACAAATTACAACAACGATAACAGAAAAGGAACCACTTGAGGAAACTGTAGAATTGAAACCAACGGAAATTACTGGCATCGAACAAACAGAATTGCCCATTGAACATCCTACGGAAACAGATGAAATTGAAAAAGAAGACGTCGAAAAGATTTCTGCATCTCCACCTACGGAAAGTGTACAAACAGATATTTCTGCAGTTGAAACTGAAACAACGACCGTAGAAACAGAAAAGGTGCAGACTGAGCCTTCCGTCAGCGGAGAATATACACCAAGTCAGCCTTCGATTCCTTCAGATCGCAAAGAAGATCTGGAACCTATTGAACCAGAAGAACAATTAACGCAGAAACCAGAGAAGGAAATAATTGAAGAACCACAAAAACCAATAATTCTTCCTGAAGAAGAAACATCTCATATTCCATCTTTGGAATCTGTTTTGCCGGAAGAAAAACCGACTGAGGGTACAACGGAATCTGTTACATCAGAACAGCCTGAAATATCGAGCGAACAACCAGGAAAAGTCACAACTGAACTATTCGGACAGGAGGAACAAACTCAGAAACCAATCACTGAGGAACAGCCGGAAATACACGAAAGAAAGGAGACTGAAACATCCAGTCCTGCAATCAGTGAGGAATCTTCTATAATTCCTGAAATTTCTAAAGGACCAATTGAAGATGGTATCAGTAAGACAACCGAAACTGCAGGAAGTGAAGGTACGACGATATCAGTATTAATTTCTGAGGCATCAACTGAACTGCCTGGATTTGAAGAGCCTACGAAGCACGAAATTTCCATCGAGAAAGAAATTACACCTGTGACCGAATCTTTGGAAACAGAGCAACCGGAAATACAAGAACAAGTCACGCAACCATCAATAAAGGAAGAAACACCAATTAAGGAAAAAGGTGAAACGGAAAGTCCAGTTGTAATATCCACGGAAGAAAGTATTACTTCTGGAATATCTGAAGTACCGATTATCACGGAACAACCACCGAAATCTGAAGAAGAAGAAATTATTCAAAAAACGATGACAGAGGTGCCGAAACATGAAGAAAAAGAGGAATATTCGACGGTTGTTCCAAAAGAAATACCTGAGGTAACTACTAGAATACCGCTAAAGGAAGTACCTCAATATACAACAAGCATTCCAGAAGAAACTTCTATAGAAGGGGAAAGTACATCGGAAATCGCACCTCGCCCATCAGGTATTCCAGGAGAAGGTAATTGTCTTGTTGAAGGACAATCTTATAGTAATAATTCGGCCGTTCCACCGGCAAATGCGTGTCAGATCAGTTGTCGTTGTATCAGTAGCATCGTACAATGCGAACTCATGCAATGTCCTGCTCCGCCACCGCATCAGTCAAATTGTATGCCAGTTTACACGAACGGAAACTCTTGCTGCCCCACGTATGCTTGTGATTCCACACCGACTGACGTATTGGAATCCGATAGTCATGTAATCGAACCTCATATTTCTGGAGCGGAAGAAGAAATTCAGAAGACTGTTTCGCCTGTAGAAATATCAACAGAAGTTGCAACAGAATCAAGTACATTAGCTGGTGAGATTAGTACACCGGAGTTACGACCTGTGGAAATCACTGTTCCTCCTGTTACTCCATCTGAAGAAATAGCAACTGAGAAGCAGCAGACTCTCAAACCTGTTGAAACGGATTATGAACAGCCAACTACAGTTGGACAACCTATCGAGCAATATCCTATCGAAGAACATACCATTAGCCAGATACCTGAGACATCACAAGAGTCCGCCAGTCAAATACCTGAAGAAGAACATACTGTGTCATCAATTGCGCCAGAAGAAACTACCGAAGGTAAAGTTAGCAAAGAAGGAATAACAGAATTAACAATTTCGACTGAGCAACCGCAGGAGGAGACTGGGGAAAAACAGACTTCTGTTAGTAGCGAAGTAATTACTTCCACGCATGTACCTGTGGAACAGGAATCTCACAGCATTGTTACAGTTCCTACTGTAACAGAAGAGAAAGAAACTTCTGGTCCTATTGAAGTAGAAGAAATTTCAACACCTACTGAAAAAGAAGAAGTTACGACTATAACAGCTGGTAAAGCTGAAGAAACTATTACACCGACCAAAGAGCCAGAGATACCCAATGAGGAAAAAGGTATCGAAGAACAATCTACGCTTAAACCAATTGAAGGAATTGAAAAGGAACAACCAGAAGAAGTAAAGCCAATTTCTGAGGAACCCGAAACATCTACGAAACCGGAAGAAATTGTGACGGAAAAACCAGAAATTCCCGAAGAACAAAAAACTATCGAACCAATCGAATATGAGGGTACTTCTGTTCCTGAAATACAGTCGACGACTGAGCATATACCCGAAAGTGAAACTAAATATAAAGAGGAAAAAGAACACGAGACAGTCACATTAACTGCTCAAACCGAAGAACCTGAAACCCAAACAAAATTGCCTGGTATTGTTCCAAGCGAAGTAGAAACACAGGAGCCAATTATACCTGCTGCTGAATCGACAACATTAATACATGATCATACAATAAGCGAAGAGGTGCCGATAAAGGAATTTACGACCATGAAATCTGTAGAAATTTCTACAGAAGAAAGCACGGAACCGAAAATTTCAATTCAAACTCCTGAAGAAGAGTATGCTACTATTGCTGTCTTGCCTGTTGAAACAGAAACGTCCAGCGAGGAAACGACTAAATTAATCGAAGAATCTACTCCTGAAGTTTCCCATGAAGAAACATTGCCAGAAACAACAGAAAGTTCAACAGAAAAGCAAATTACAGAACATGCTGAAAAACATACAGAACCATCAATTATAGAACACGAAGAAGAACCGTTAGCCACAAAATCACCCGAAGAAAAGCCACACGAAACTGAATCTCCAGTTAGTACCGAGGAACCAGAGAAAATTGATAAAACTACTGAAGCAGAAGCAGAACACGAGAAGTCCACTGAAACTAGTGTGATTCACGAATCGGAAAGTACGCAAGTTTCAGTCGAAAAGCATCCAGAAGTTACATCCGAAATTGAATTTCATACACCCGAATTACCTGCTGAAGGATACACCGAGGAAATATCAACATCTACATCTGTAGAAAAAGAAACAGGCGAGCAACCCACTGAACCGATTATAAAGGAAACTGAGCCAAGTCTGAGCGAAGCGGGAACTAAACAGCCCAATATTCCGGAATCTGAAACTCCAGCTGCAGAACACGTCACTGCTCCAGTCGTAGAGCAAACTCCGAAATACGAAGAGTATCCTATTGAGGAACAAACTGTTGCTTCTCCGAGTTCCAGTGAAGAAAAGATAACGGAAGGTAGCGTTTCGACAGAAGCGGTCACATCAGTAACGAGTCAAGAGGAACAGGCAACTGAAAAGAGTGAAGAAGAACAGAAACCTGAAATAGGAATAACGGAAGAACCTGGTAAAGAAGAATCAACTACGGTTAGAGAATTAGTGGAAGCGGGTGAGAAAGAAACGGAAGAAGCTGTGACACCTACTAGTACTACAGAGGAGCAAATCAAACAAGAAGAAATTGAACCAGTTGTAAAAATTCATGAACCAATGGAAACAACGATTATTCCAAAAGAACAGATACCGGAAAAGGAAGGTCAAGTTACCGAGACTAGTATACCAGTCCATCCAGTGAGTGAAGAAGCGACAACCGTGGCAAATTTGATACCTGAAGAACATTCAATTATACCGGTAAAGACAGAAGAAGAACAAAGTACCCATGAACCTGAGTATCAGACAACGTTATCTATCGGAGAAAAAGTATCGAAGCCAGTCACCGAGATTAGCGAGGTGGAGAAAATTTCACCCGAAGAAGAAACCGTTACAGCTGAAAGTACGGAAAAGTCGGAAGAATCCGTCACGAAACTCGAAGTAAGTTCAACGGAAAAGCCTGAGGAAGTTCCAGTTCAAACGGAAAAGCCTGAACCAGAACAGGAAACACAGCCGCCTGAACAAGGTGAAACTACTACGAAAGCAATTGAAAGTGCAGTGACTAAAGAAATATTATCAGAAGAAGTGGTTCCAGAAGTTACTCCAGTAGTTGAAGAGGAATCAACTGAAGCTTCTGCAGCAGGTGAAGAAGTGGAAGCACATTCTACCGAATCCACTTCAGTTGAGACAACTTCCGTTCATGAGGAAGAACAACCGCCGATAACTAAATTACAACCTGAAAGTCCTCTTCCTTCTGAGGGTGAAATTCAGCCTGGTCAAGCTGAAGAAGGTGAGGAGGCTCATTCAACTATACCCGAAGAGAGTCATCCGGGTATAACTGAAGAACCCCAGTTTACTACAGAACATGCACCCGAAGCACCTATTACGATAAAAACAGATGAGCAGACAGAAATAGAACCAGAAACTTCTTCAGAAACTGTTGCAACCGTTGAAGGTCCAATCAAGGTTTCTGATGCGAAACCAACTGAATTGCCTGAGGCAACAGCTACTGTTGGATCAGTAGTACCAGAAGAACCAGAATCTCAGATCCCGATAAAGGAATCGCCAGGCGAGGAACCTGTCATAAAGACGCAGCCGATACCCACGGAATTATCAACTGGAGAAATTACGGAAGAGATTCCGGAAGAGGAACCCATTCATCCGCAAGAAGGCGAAGATCAAACTCACATTGACTATTTCCCGGAAGCTACTGTGAAACCAGAGACTGATTATAACTTCCACGAACAACGACCAGCGACCACTTTGGCTCCTCATATTCCGGAATATCCTGATCAAACCGGAATATCGGGTGAAGACAATTCTCACTTCCCCATGTCTGGCTATCCGAATCCCGATGACGATTATGGCGAGGAAGACTATGGTGGACCGGGCACCTGCCGATATGGCGGCAAGGTTTACGTTTCGGCGCAACAGATACCGAGGGACGACCCGTGCGACTTCTGTTTCTGCTTCAGGAGCGACATCATCTGTCTTCAACAAAGTTGTCCACCGCCTATTCCAGGCTGCCACGAAGAACCGATCAGCGGTTTCTGCTGTCCCAGATACGAATGTCCCGTATCAATGGCTACGGCTCTTAATTTGACCACTACTACTACCACGACTACGACCACGTTACCACCGCACTTCCACGCGCATGCTTATAAGGGAGCCGCGAGACGTAGCGGCTGCCAGGTCCGTGGCCAGGCCTATCGAGTGGGAGAGGTCATTAAATCAGCATCTGGACCTTGCCTCCGTTGCATGTAAGTTTATAAAAAAATATTCGTCTATATTCTCTATTTCTCTATAATTTCTATAAACTTTTCTATAAGTCGCCTTTTCATTAACTGTACACGTATTATTTCTAAGAAAAGAAGTTACCATGAATTATTAAAATTTTAGTTGCGGAAGTGATGGCAACATGAGCTGCGACCCGCGAGTATGCAGTCCGGAACCAATGCTGAGGCAAATGATAGCCGCAACTACAGACGCCAAGAGGAGGAGATGAGCCGCCGAGCTGGAACGCGGGATTCATCTCTACAAAAAAGCATATACAAGGGCGAAGAAGTTTACAACAGGAAAAAATTCAGTGTTGTATAAAAGTGAATTAAAATTATTCTAAACTATCTAAACGTCGCGCGGAACACAGACAATTATGTGCTTCGGCGATCACGAACTGAGTGGCCAAAACGTAAACGTTTATATTAATAATATTATATATGTTATATAAATAAAAAGAGAGAAAGAGTAATAGAGCGAAGGAGAAAAGGAGAGAAAGAGAGAGAGAGAGAGAGAGAGAGAGAGAGAAAGAGAGAGGAGACATACCGATCGGAGAATCTTAGGAGATTAATTATATATCGAAGCGTGTTATCGGTGCTAATATGCGAAGAAGGAAGCCAAGTAGCGTGGATGTAGAAAATGTAAGCAAAATGTGGGCAAAAAGGAAGAAAAAAAATTTGTTCGTGATAATTCCGCGTTTTGTTTCGCGTGGGATATTTTATACATGCCCTAAAAAGACAAGAAAGAGAGGAAATTACTGAACGTACGAGACTTATGACTGTGCCTTTGTCAGTGTCGAATATCAGCGGCATTGCTTTCGTTTCGGCAACGAGCGCCGTCCGCAGCCACGGTCATCGTCGTCGGTATTAAAAAAATAAGGAGGAAATAGAGAGACAAAGTTGCGATTGCAACTCGTAAGTGACGGAAGGAAAAAAGGAAAAGAAATGTGCGAAGAATGCGTTTTGTATGATGCACAAGAAATAAAAAAAGAAAAAAAAATAAACGAAGAATTCAACGCGCCGGCCGAATAGATCGTGCAGTGATACTGAAACAGCGGAGGAGAATCGTATGAGAGGTACCTCGATTCGCAAATCGTCTAGCTAGTTAGAAGCTTTTTTAAACGTTTTTTCTACGCAAACTATACGTCCACGGTATCCCTCCTACTATGTAACGCCATAAATTGGAAAATATGAGAAAGAAACGAGATTATACGACATCCGGCGTATCCTTACGGCTCTTACGGTATCACTGCGACAATCTTAAACGACGACGATATATATGTCATCATTTGCTACGCGATCGAGCGTTCTGGATCGTTTATTCGGCTGCTACGTGTGTCCCAATGGTCGGGAGTCACATTACTCAAGTTTGCTGACGTTCACGCGCACTTGGACACAATCGAGATTAATGGATCGGCATAACTAGAGCCGGCCGTGCTTCCAGTATTCTTAAGCCGCGAGGATCCGAAGATCCTTTTTTTTAGGTGAAGAACTTTCGATCGAACCATCTTCTTTCGTTCTTTTTTAATCGATCCGTCAACATCATACATACAGTGCCAACGATTGTGTTCCAGTGCATGTGTGAGTGTGTATATGTGCGTGTGTGTATGTGTGTGTGCATAATGCTTGTAATATGTTAATGAGAAAAAGAAAGAGAGAGAGAGAGAGAGAGAGAGAGAGAGAAAAGAAGAAGAAGAAGAAGAGAAAGAGAAAGTCAGAGAAACGAAAGATACACGCATCTCAAAGCTCAAACAGCGGCTCGCGCGGAGGACCGATCCGAGAATTTGCTTCTCCGGCGAGCTGGCGTCATTATATATAAATATAAATACAAATATAAATATATATATAAATATAAATATATATACATTTATATAATTCTTTATATACACTGTACCCTCCTCTGATGATAATACTTAACGATAACGATGTTCTATACGTTTGTACGAAAGTATAGCTGTTAAGAGAACGAGATGAGAGATAACCGCCCGTACCGGTTCTTCAGTCTCAAAGTATCGCGTTCGAAAAGAGAAAACGATAGAAATCTTTTCGGGATCTCTTTCCAAGTCAATTATTTATCTCGAGAGTGATGATACTCTCGACTCGCACGATCGTCGTCTAATAACGAAAGCAACGTCACGCTTTGAGACTCTGGAACTCTCCGGGCTCTCTTTAGTGTAATAAATAGAACGAATGTTTTATATATATATTGTCGCACGAAATACTGCGCATACTGTCTGTATAATAATCGAACGAAGACGAGTCAACGTTCGGTCTTCCTGATATCAGCGGCCCGTTCATCCTAGTTACTCATTTATTAATAATTAAGCCCGTATCTGCCCCCGGGAGAACAGCTTCTCGCGAAGAACTATCATGAAAGCGTTTTCACATTTTCTTCACGTTAAGGATCTCTTTCGACTTGAAAGACCAATGTATTCATGGAGCTTCCACGACAACTCGATCGTGATATACAAAGTGGCCATATTATTACTGTCACTGTTCTTAGACGTGAACGAAACAAATCTCCCACGCAATAATCGATAATAAATTTTTGATATACGTATGAAACGTTTTTTGTGTTTTATGATTATAATGAAGTTACAATACACAAGGACGATCAGCGCTGCGACATTCTCGTCGAGGAAAAGTTGAGCGGAAATTTTAAACATTCGTAGGTGAAAATAATTATCACGATTGTATGAAACTTTTTGCGCATCTTTTTGCAACCAGACGAATGTGCGTTCAAGAAGGTCAAGAAGAGAAAAAGGATCAGTGTCATAATTTTCAATTAGCTAAGTTAACATCGACGAAAGCGCGCGGTTTCGTACTTTGTCTTCCATCGCGACAAAAGTTTATCACGCTAGCGCATTTTTACGGCGAGCAACGCGAAAGTAAAATAATTTGCTCAAGGCTCATTGAAAGTTTATGCGGTTGTAGTCAGTTCTTCCCAAGCCAATACTCTCTAGCGATTGTAGTCCAAACCTAGTATTTATATATCTCGATATCAACCTTCTTTCCCTTTCAATCATAGCGAGTAATAATTAACGAAGGTAAATATAAGTGTCGAGTGTTAAGTACGATAATAAGTACGATATTATGCATGTAACTGTAATGGAGTAAGGTATACATACCGTGCTGGATATACGTGTAGAACGCATGTAAGACTAGTGTCGAAAAATATCGGTCAAAGCAGCCAAGCGTCCACGAGACATACGTAGGCAGAAATGCTTGCGTTTAAAGCGATCAATTCCTATCTATTTCACCGTGTCATCTCGCCTTCCGCGTTGATTGAAAGTATTCACGTTGGTAGATTTCCTTATGACATCCGACATGATTGCCGAGAGCGAGCGGTAGAAGGATTTGAATTGGTCACGTGTATACGCGCGCATCGGTGCGCGCAGCGCAATATGGCGCGTGGCGCGGTTGACGAAGGATACATGAGCCTCGCGATGGATTTCCCGACGCCTCTTCCTTGCACGCGAATACAATTGCAGTCGCGCGCTGCCCTTGAGGAGTATAACTCGACATCGTTCGCTGCGTATTATACTATGTGATAAACGGGATAAACGAGAGCGAGCCGGGAGAGAAGAAGAGAGAGGAGAGAAGGAGTCCCGATGGAGCCGACTATACGGAAGTAGGCTAGGTTTGACAGTACGTGCTAGTATAAAGTGTCCTTTTATATGAATAAAAGATTTTGTATGTCAATTTGTGTGTCTCTGTACACCTCGTTCTTTATCGTACTGCAAATTTGCCAATCTCGTTTAAATGTCAGTAAAAAAATTTTAATTTGATAGAAAATAATAACAATATTTTATTATTTTTATTTAATTAGATCATTTATTTGTAGTACTAGTCAGTTATTAAACGCGAAATTGAATATATTATTCATGACATAAAAATATGTGACATGAAACATAATTATTATTTTTATTTTGCGTTAGGTTATATCGGAAAATCAAGAAATACAAAAAGTATATTTTTTAAATTTTATTAACTTTGCGCGATGAAGAATATAAATTGCCATTTTGAAAAATTGTGTAAAAAATTCGAACCCTGTGCATTCAGTCGTTTCATTTGAATATTTCTTTCGTCGAACCAGGTTTAGGGCTGCCAACATCAGGAAACAAATTCTGTGAAACGGGCTGGCAGTGCTGGCTACGTGAGTAATTTTGCACGAAAATATAAGTATATGAATGGATATACCGCACTATTTCATACGAATTGCACAAGAGACAATGAAACAAAAATATAAACATATACTTCTGTAAAATAAACGCAACAATAAAACGCGCAATTATAAAAACCTTCCAATACGGTATTGCGAACGCCGGGTGAAGGGTTATGTTCCTAGACGGACGCGTGTTGGCAATGCGTGTTTTGACGCATTGTCAAAGTGGTATTTTCTTTCGGTGTTCGTGCTAGGAATAGGTATCGTGCTCCGTAATTTTCGAACGAGATACGCGAAGGAATTATTGTCAACGAGCGATGGAGGCCGGTGCGAGTACGGGTACTCGTACGACGCGTTTTATGATGGAAGGTGTCGGCGCCAGAGTGATTCGTGGACCGGAATGGAAATGGGGAAAACAGGTTAGAACGAGAGGTTAACTGCATTAAACGCGATTTTTTCGAGACAACGCGATACTCTCCTCCCACGGAATTAATGGCATTAAATGCTCTCGCTCTCTCCATTTCCCGCGATGATGGTCCAAAAATTTTTTCAAAAAAATTACATTCGTAAATGACTAATTTAATTCGCTGTAAGGTTACTCCGATATTGTTTATTTCATGTAACATTTTATATTTAATTGAATGACAGATTTGTTACATACTTATTTAAATTACCTTTAAATTTTACAATATTATACATAAAATATATGTGATTTTTAATGGATAGATAATTGTACAATAATAGAAGCAACATCTTCATTTTGAATCATGTATATATTTTACTAGCAAGCATAGCCATATTGTTAGGAAACCTCCTTCCATTAACAACATAGATTTAAAGGATATTTTAATTACCATTTTTCAATTTCGTATTTAAGGATGGTGGAGAAGGTCATGTGGGTACTGTAAGAAATTTCGAATCGCCAGAAGAGGTTGTGGTTGTCTGGGATAATGGCACAGCAGCTAATTATCGATGTTCTGGTGCCTTCGATCTACGTATACTGGATTCTGCGCCAACGGGAGTGAAACACGATGGCACAATGTGCGATACTTGTCGCCAGCAACCTATCTTTGGAATTAGATGGAAATGTGCTGAATGTGGCAACTACGATCTTTGTTCCATTTGCTATCATGGAGATAAACATCATCTACGACATAGATTTTTTCGTATTGCTACACCAGGAAGCGAAAGAGTTCTGCTGGAGCCTCGTAGGAAAAGCAAAAAGGTATGAATAATATAACAATGATTCTCATTTTTATTACTTGACAATAACTTTGTTGTATTGTGTTTTATTAATTGATATTTTAATATAGATTGCAATTCGTGGTATATTCCCTGGCGCAAGAGTCGTACGAGGCGTAGACTGGCAATGGGAAGATCAGGATGGCGGAAACGGTCGTCGAGGAAAAGTAAATGAGATACAAGATTGGTCTGCAGCTAGTCCACGTTCAGCGGCTTATGTCATTTGGGATAATGGTGCTAAGAATTTGTATAGAGTCGGTTTTGAAGGAATGGTTGGTATCGTAGCAATTAATATAAGTATATAACGATTAATATAATAATATTAGTTACTTTACGTTAACAACAATTTAATATATATGTTATAATATATGTATTTTTTATATCTAGGCTGATTTAAAAGTGGTTAATGATGCAAAAGGACAAACGGTATATAGAGATCATTTGCCATTACTGGGTGAACAGGGTCCAGGTCGAACAGGACCTCACGGTCTGCAAATTGGTGATCAGGTAAATAGTTTATTTGTGATTTACGATGTGTCTATTACGCACAGAGACATGTAAAAAACTAATTATTTCTTTATATTTACAGGTTAATGTCGATTTGGAATTAGAAATTGTACAATCGCTACAACACGGCCATGGAGGTTGGACGGACGGTATGTTCGAGTGCCTCGGTACTACAGGAACGGTCGTCGGTATCGATGAAGATCACGACATTGTTGTCTCATATCCAAGCGGTAATCGATGGACTTTCAATCCTGCTGTACTTACTAAAGTCCAGATACCAGTCCCCGTTACAAGTTCAAGTTCCGACAATCAGACATTTGCTGTTGGAGATTTAGTTCAAATATGCCATGATATAGAAAAAATTAAATTACTCCAGCGTGGTCATGGAGAATGGGCTGAGGCGATGGCTCCAGTACGTATTTTAGAATAATGAAACTGGCGAATTCAATATATTTTATTTATTTTTATATCTCATGCTTAATTCTGAATGATTTTTTTAGACCTTGGGGAAGATAGGTAGAGTACAACAAATATATCATGATGGAGACTTAAAGGTGGAAGTCTGTAGCACATCGTGGACATATAATCCTCAAGCTGTCACAAAAGTTGCTAGTAGCGACGGAAGTGTCCCTGGAAATAGTAGCGGTGGTAAGTGTATAATAAATTAAACTAGTTAGCTATTTCATAAAGTATACATTTCTAGTTACACAGTTAGTGTAACTTAGTCTAGTTACACAGTTACAGTCTAGTTATACAGTTTAATATGTGCTGTTATCTATGCATTGCTTTATTTTACAGAACGATTATCAGCGTTATTAAAGAAATTATTTGAAACACATGTTTCTGGCGATGTAAATGAAGAATTGGTAAAAACTGCAGCGAATGGCGACGCCGCTAAATGCGAGGAATGCTTAAAACGGCCGGAAGCCGATGTTAATGGCGTATTCGCCGGTCACACTGCTTTGCAAGCTGCGAGTCAAAACGGTCACTTAGAAGTTATCAAAATACTTCTCCGTTTTAGCGCAGATGTAGAAATGGAAGTAAGTATATTTTAGTAAGTCAAATAAAAATGATGTATATTGGATTGCATTTACTTATATCGTATTTTTGAAAAAAAAGGACAAAGACGGTGATAGAGCCGTACATCATGCTGCTTTTGGAGATGAGCCAGGTGTTATGGCGCTTCTCGCTGGTGCCGGGGCCGATCTGAATGCTCGAAATAAAAGACGTCAGACAGCTCTTCATATCGCGGTTAATAAAGGACACGCTGGTGTTGTGCGAACATTGTTGGAATTAGGCTGCCATCCGAGTCTACAGGTAAGTACATGCAACTTATTATTTTATGGTATCAATATTCTCTAGCATTCGTTTTCAGAATGTTATGTTCCTTATTAAACGTTTATTATACATTATAAGAATTGAAAACCACGACTGTATCAAACATATTTTAGATGTGCGATAAAAAAATTATAATTATAAGATTATGCAAATAATAATCTTATTTTACTTAAATAAGTTTACGTAATATTTAGATAATTATAATATTTAATAGTAATTATTTATAATAAAACCATAAATCATTTGATATCGTTGAAGAAACTACGATGAAAAAGATAGTGTTTCTATTTTCTTATTAAAAGTATTTTTATTACATTATGTATCCATAATAGCAAGCATTTTAAATGTATAAACGATATATTAATATTTTATTAATAATTACGGTCAGAGAAATTGCATAGAGTCAACTTCGAATACATATAGCTCAAACAATATTTCTGTTTATACAGTCGCGAAGTAAATCAACGACTTAGAGAAAACCGCGGGTTTATTGTAGGAGATTGTACTGGAATGAAATCTCGTGAAATATAACCGTAGGCGGAGGTTTCGGTGGTGGGCCGCAAGGGAGGATAAAGGAAAATGGGTGGGGGTTGTTTATTTTATTCTTGAACTGTCTGAACATGATATATTTGTGGTATTCCGCCCTCCAATGATTTATGCCGGTCTGAAACTGCGTAAACGAACACCTCCTGCTACAACCCTTTTTCCTCTCCCTTCCAACATTTTGCTTCGTTTTTCTTCTCTCGTTTCCGACGATGTGCAACTCTTTTCTGAGCATGTAACTCAATAGCACGATGGTTAAATTTGTTTAATCTATAGCGAGTTAAGTTTTCTATTTCGATAAATCTGAAGCGCTCGCTTTTTTCTATAGATACCTATATTTTACGAAGAGATTTTTTTAAATCTTTCTCAAAATTTTTTTAGTCTGAAACTTTATGTTATTTTAGAATTATTAAATTTACAAAGTAAAAGAAAGAACAAGAAAAAAATATGAAAGGAAATGAAAACAGAATGGAGCAGTCTTTTAATTGAGTATACATATATTTTATTTGCAAGTTTATAATTCAATAATATAATTCAATGGTCGTACATTAAAGAGATAAATATTTATCTTTCTTCCTTTTCGTGAAAGCATTTTTCATAAAGTTGAATATGCAATGGCACCGTGGAAACGCGGTGTACTCAGAATAAAGAAAATAAATTTGAGTCGAGGCGCGAAGGAGACATAACAAGGGTAAAGAAAAACAGAAAGAAAGCGAGCAGAAGGGTTGCGAAGGGTAAAAGGAAAAAAGTGAGTGGTGTTGAAGAAGGAGGGAGATTCCAATCAGGATATATCGGCATATATATTACCCTTCTTGCCTCGATATTTGAGAGCACCGTGTCTGGCAGGAAGGGCTGGCGGGTATAAACCGCACACAGCTGTATTTTATTATTGATGGCATCGGAGATGCTTGTGAATCTTCCTCGTGTTAAACGGTCAACCGTGTGGATGTTTATTGATATTGCAAATGTTTCAAGCATTGACGTAGAACCACATTTACTCATCTTCACATCCGCGATCGTGCTACATTTGATTTGTTTTTCCTTTTGTTTTATATTCAGTTTCATTGTTTAGATATATCGCGCGAAGTAGAGTATAACATATGTATTTTGTTTTCACAATACGTCGTACTATTTCTCATTGTTTTTTGATACCTATGCGATATTTGCGCACGAGTGCCGGATATGCGAATGTGAATTAGCGTTAATTCACCTTTGTTACACGGGTATCTCCTCATTTGCAGGAGACTTAATTAATTCAGTTATCTGCCTCGAGGAAGCCTCGAATTCCACCTGCGTTACGAGTGTCGCGGGATTGTGTTTGAGAATACGTGTTGCGCATAATCAAGACGCGCTGTGTATATTTGGTGCTCCAGCAATGGGGTATAACACTGCGGATCCCTATTTCCCTTCGAAACAATTCGAAACCTGAAGACAACTAGAAACGTTTTCTGCGATAAACAACATTTACGTGCTCGGCATTTATTGACGAACTCTTTTTTTTGCTTTTTTTTTACATTTTTCTCAAAATTATTCTGGAACGCTAAAAAAATTTCCTACTTGTAAAACTTTTCATTCATCTTGTTAATTTAGAAACATACAATTTTTTAATGTAAAGTAGCCTTTTGTCATAAATACTCAAAGACGTAGAAATTTGTTGGAAGAGTTTGTTAGAAAAGTGCATATAAGTAATTACATTAAATTATTGCAAAAGCTTTTTCTTACAGCGCCCGCCAACAGTTTAGAGAAGTAATTAAGAAAGTTAGGCAATAGCCTTCTCATTTTCATAATCACCGCACAAAATGGTATAAATTAACAGTAAATGTAAATCAACGATGTTTTTACGCGGTGCCAGGGTGTATTGCGACCGTCGTGAAATACCGTTCATATATTTCATCAGGCCAGGGGCATAAGACTCGTGAAAATATGCTTGCATTAGCGCTCGCAAAATTACGGTTCATGTCTGTTTCTTCTCAGCTACCCTCTCATTCCACATTTACAGCCGACATTTGCATAATTGCTCTTTTTAAAGGCGATAAGAAATTTCTTGATAAAAAATTATTTCGTAGTTATGTTGTTGAAACACGATGCTTTTAACGAGTTTTATTATTTAGCTTATTTTCATGGAAGGTTCTTTCTATAAAAAAGCGACGAAAATTACAAAGCCGTAATTGATGCGTCATTCTTCTTAATCGCGATTTATGTGTAACTTTTTTTCTACAGCTAACTGCCGATGATGCTGCGATCTTATTTCATTCTCTCGCCGAAGTTTTCGAAAGGAAACTTTTTTTCCCGTGTTGCATCGTCGAACGTACTTTACGCGAAGAAATAAAATTTCAACGATCACGTACGTATGTACCAGACAAGAAAGGCAGACTTTCGCGTTCGGCACGTGCGCGAAATTCCGACAAGTCGATCCGACAATACCGGCGTGGGCGGCGGGAGGGAATGGGGGGATGGGGAGAATTTTTGCGATCGCGCTATCATCCTGTCTGCTTCGTTGAAGGATCGGACTAATCGAAATACCGGACGTCTTTGGAGATGCTACGTGTGTAGGTGCTTCCTGCGGGTGTAGCAACCCCTCTTTGCTACCGTTAAAATCGAGCTAATCATCCTTATGGCTTCCGCTGTTCATTTCGGGATATCCGAGAAAAAAATATCGATGGTACGGCTGTGTAAAGCTTTTATCTTTGACTGTTCGTCTTCTCTCCTTTCTTACAACTTCGCGATTGAAGGGAAGATAATCTGAAAATTATCGTGAAGATGAGTGAAAGAGATTATTCATCTATCGATTTTTTTTTAATTCCTGATACAGTAGATCTTTTATAACGTTCGTATCGTGGCAAGAATCCGGCTGTGTCCGCTATATTAATTGTCGAAGGTATGTATTGCGTGTATTTCGGCCAATGAGGATTAATCGCTTTCGAGAAACTACGCCCTCTCATAATTCTGTACAATTCAATATATCCGACATGACGTTTCAGCCGAGGCCATTCTGTTTTACGAGCGCAGTCAGGGCACTGTACACGTTATAATTGAGTTCAATTGTGTTCGCTACGCGGTCAGTATCGTTGAATAAATGCCGGAAACAAATCGTAGACAATCCACGCAAATTCGATTGAATATTATCAATAATAACTGGCGATTCGATTGATTACAGAAATTCCTATTCGTTTTAGTACTCGTACACCGTACGATATCCTATTGAACCATGGATAATTGCACGATTTAATGGGATGAATTTTCGATTCCTTCGTTAGTTCTTTCCTTCGTCGCGGTCTTTATTCGCGATGTAAAGGTCCTTGAGGAATAACGAGGCACAAGGGATGAAAATGCGAGTGATACAATTCGATAGTTCTTTACTCCATCGCGCGAATAATGCATTCAATCGAACCGGTAGTCCGCGCCGATGCGCGACCGTCTTATACGTGGAGAAAAAGTGGTTCGTGGTTTGGGAATGGGAGATATGCGATATTTCGGGGAGGATGGAGTTGAAATCGGAGAAAGAGCGCCTATAGCTCCGTGACCCCTATTACAAATCCAATACCCACCTAGTATACAGCTTCCTCTTCCCTTCCCTGCCTTTCTCTCTCTTCTCGATCCATCTCGACGCCTATAGTCGCATCCTACGACGTTGCTATAAAACATATTCGCTGACAGCGACAATATTCCCCTCGGTGTTGCAGACTCGACAGAAGTAACGCTCTTGGGCCACATATTCGCGCAGAAAACGTCTATTCTATACTCGCGCGAGAGCGATCGACATTTGATCGTCTGCGAGCGTAATCTGGCAATTGTAATATTTACGCACGTCATTATTTAGAGCATTACATTATGCAAATTCTCTTTAATAGAATTACACTATTTTATTTCGCAATTTTTTCGCATCTGTATTTTAACGGCAGAAGGGTATTACATTTATACCGTTTTGCTTTTTATCCTCTTTTTCATTCTTTTGTCTCACTGATTTTTCCATTATCATCATGGCATATTATTTCAATCTCATTTTGTTCTAACATTTTTTACTGTAATGTTCCCATTTATCTCTTAATAAACTATTCTTTATCTTTGTGAAGTTAGCAACCCTTTGTAAAGTTAGCCACCATTTCTAAAATCTCGACTAATTTATAGAATTGGCTTTCTCAATGAGTTCTCTAGAGAATCCTTTGATATTTTAAAAGAATTCTAACGATCAAGTCATCCATTTTACAAAGGTTTATCTTTTATTTTTTAATACCTTGTATTTTTTGTGTTAGTGTTTAATTAAAAGCAAATAGTTTTCGTATGTCCTTCAAAAGTTTCGGGAATAAATATTTCGTCTGTATCTTATCCCTGTCTAAACTGAAAAACCCTTGAGACTGATAGAATTCAGAAGCTTCTTTTTCAAAGAGTGTGATATATACTTCTATGCAGCTGCCGCGTACTATTCCCAGCATGCATTGCCATTCGCTTCCTTCCAGAATAGCAAACTACCTCGTTGGTAGTCGAAAAATGCTTCGGTCCCAGGCCAATCCCTCAAGAAGAACATGGACAGAGCGTTTTAAATAAATACCTGAATAGATTCTCCGTGTAAACGGATTTAACACTTCGCTTTTACAGCGTAGAAGATAAGTCCCGAAAAGTATCCTTGCATTCTGCATGCGCTTTCGTGAGCAGAATCTCGTTCTGATTGGAGTCTTTCGATACGTTTTGTACTGGATGTAAAACGGTTATATGATCCGCTTTTCATCTCCAAGATTTTATACTTAAATTTTATGTGTTCTTTCGAATTGTTCGAATTTTCTTGAAAAATGTACGTCGTCGATAGAAACCGTAATTCGCTGGACAGCTTGATCCGGACCATGAAAATGAATCCGAGTACGTTTCATTGACAGTCGGTTCATGTCCGACATTTTTGTTAGAAGTTGAGCTGACATGTATATTCGGTTGATGTAAGGGATCATGACAAGAGAGACTTGCGCTTATACATGTACCATAGCTGGCGCGATGTCGGCTTAGAACGTCAGTAGAAGAGGGTCGTAAAACGGGAAGCGTATTACACTTAGTAGCCAAGCGGGCGAAGTACACGTTGATTATTTTTACAGTTACGGCTGTGCTCCGCGATTCTAGACTACGGG
>NW_012027002.1:168230-257413 GCF_000956235.1 Wasmannia auropunctata
TAACAATATAAAACGTAAATGTAGTATATTCTTTTCTCAGAAGCTCAATTAAATTGATTAAAAAATATGATCCTCTTCTATATGATTTATATAACGAAAAAGCAAAAGAATAGAAAAACAGATGAGGATAACGGATGAATTTTGTATTCCTTTCTTTGATATTACATTGGAAAATTAAATTTTAGAACGGGATGTTTCAGTCCGTACAGATGGACGAGGTGGATTCGTTATTTTTTCACACTCGACGAAAAATATGTTGCGGAAATGTTCACTAAAGGCCACAATAACAATGCGACTCGTGTTGTTCAGAGCGACATTAAACTTGCCACGGTGATTAAGGGGTGGCTCCGCCTGGCGACGGAGGTAACGCAAGAACAAGAAACAGCAACAAACTCTTAGGCGGTGCCTGCTGTACTCAAGTACTTAGGCGGAGAGTCCCTTCGTGGAATAGCGACCGTGCAAGTGACGGGCTGCAGCACTCAACCTCCAAAACTTAAGCGTGTTTATGCTAGCCTCGCCACTTGCGGCTCTCTGAGGGGTGATTCGGCAGCTGCCTCCCGAGGATTAGCACAGAGTCCTTCGAGGCGTCGCTCTGATAACACGCAAGTGGCTTTTTCATAAACAAGCTTGTAATGGCCATTTACTTTCTTCCGCGCAAATTATTTCGCTTCTGTTAAAAAAAAATGGAATCTAGATTTTTATTCATTTATTATTACAGATTTTTAGTGTATCGTTATGGATGTAATACTGCAATCTCAATAATTTAGCTGAGTAGATAAATTCAGTTCAGTTAGACGCGTGGGATTAAATATTTGGCAAGTTGATTCGTTTACGGGCAAACGAGCAACGAGAAATTTATTCCGAGTCGGTAGATAATCCTTGATTCGCTGGTTATGGGCTGCGACATCGTATTCGAAGTTTCGGATGAAACTTCTGATACAATGACAGTCGGTATTAACATTCGATATTCCACAGTCGTAAACCTGCGGAAAGGTCTGTGGATGTACTGCAGCTTTCCCTCTGTTACTTCTCCCTTGCTATTTCTCTCTCTCTCTCTCTCTCTCTCTCTCTCTCTCTCATTCCTTCGGTTTGCTTAGATATTCGTAAGCGCGTCCGTGTATTGGTGCACATTTGTATGGCGCTATTGCGTATTAACGCGGCTTGACGCGAACTCAACGAAGTCTAGAAAGTTAGCTCGTAAATTCCGCCTGATATTCGTACATGGGATATCTACATCATAGTCTGCGTTATCGATGATGCTAAATGAAGGTTTGTAACTTCGATAATAAAATTTTGCCCCGTAGTCGCGTAACTTGTACGAGCTAACACCCGATCTGGTATCGCGCGTTTGCATGCGAAGATGAATATGCCGTACGAATATGACATATATCGATGTGTATCGATCACATCGTACGATGTTGAAAATTATAACGAAATTCATATTATGCATATTTACGTAAAAACATAACATTGCGTTAACCGGACGCAAATTTTACATATGTTTTATACAGATATTTGCACAAAATGTGGACTTGCGCAAGAACTTTTGCGTGTTATTCTAAAATGGATCGAGGCAGATTGCCTGAAATAACAATGGTATCAGGAGATAAAGTATTACCGCCCTGTAGCCTTGCCCTTGGTTGTTCTATCTATCTCCTCTTCAGTGTCCCTTGTTTCAGTGCCTCCTGCACCTTAAGATTATTTTGAATCTTTCCAAATTTCACGTTTACGCGTACTAGAAATTTTTTTTTTTTTTCGCCAAAATAAACTTCTACGTTGAACGAGAGAGCCCTTAAAAACTTTTCCCGTGTATACATTTTATACGTCATATTGCATGGTACACACACATACATATAGTTATACACATATATATAGTTATAAATTAAGATACTAATTGTAAGATTAATTTTGAACACATTGACGAAATGCAGCTTAAATATTATCATAAATGCAAATAATTACAATTAACTTTCATTAATTAATTGGGTAAACAGATTTCGTACGCGATAATATAGCATAAAAAAATCTCAAGTTTAACTTAGGGATACTAATATTCCTTATTCTTGCAAAATTGCCTCGTTCTAAAGCAGATAGAGAAAGCATGTTCGTGTCTATAAAATTTGATTACCTACACGATTTCCGCCAGGAAATTCGAAAGACGAATACAAGACTCTGTAAAATACTCAAATTGCCCAAATCTTGTTAAAGATACGCGCAATAAAACATTTAATGTCTAACACGCGAATAAATCCTGTCACGTAGCGATGTTACGTCGTAACCGGAAAATCAAGATAGATTGAGTAGAAATGAAAGCACTATGTAAAACGATCACACACCCTGACAACATTTGGTCACCCTGACCAAAGTCTGTTTATTTTATATAATCCATGTTCCGTGATAAAAATACAATAAATTTCAATTATACAGTATTTATGAGTAAGCACTGCTCTTGTAATTTTTAAAAATCTTTTGGCGATTTTTTTTGATTCCACGGTGTAATTGCAATTAATTTCATTCTCGCTGACATTTTGGTCGAATCATTTATTTGTGCATGTATTTAGAAATTATGCTATATTATCGCGTACGAAATCTGTTTACCCAGTTAATTAATGAAAGTTAATTGTAATTATTTGCATTTATGATAATATTTAAGCTTCATTTCGTCAATGTGTTCAAAATTAATCTTACAATTAGTATCTTAATTTATAACTATATATATATGTATGTGTGTGTACCATGCAATATGACGTATAAAATGTATACACAGGAAAAGTTTTTAAGGGCTCTCTCGTTCAATCTAGAGGAAGTTTATTTGCCTTTTATGTGCCTTCGAAGTCTCGTTGTTCGAGCACTTGCGCTACACAGTAACAAATGTCTCGGCGTATGTATACGTTTTTATGCATGATGGAAGATGGATAATAGCGGCACTTGGAGATTGATAGTTATTGTAGATACTTTGCTCTCCCGATTTGTTTTTGTGTCCAATACGTGTGTTCCGCATACGCCATATGCCTTGATATTTTATTTACTTTTGAGAATATATTTAATTCTTTTTGTTTCTGATATTGCCAAAATGCATTTCTATATTATTGTTCCTTCGCGAATTTTTAAAATGAAAACCGTGTGTCGGCGTCATTAAAAGTCTCGCGATTATAGTTTTGTTCCATTTTTTTTATGCGGCCCTTTTCCCGCCGCTATATACTCGTGCAACGCGTTTCGTCGAGATTTTTATAGCTCTCTTGAAAATATTTCACGTACTAAATCCTTGAGATAATAATCTGCTCGTTTTCGAGAAGCATTCTTACATTACTGCGGAATAAAAATTCATGCCCAACGGAACTCTTAAACTAACTTGCAACTTTGAATATCGTTAAATGTCGCATATTGGAGTTAGCAAACGGGTGAAGATGCGCTATCCCTAAGGAGATGACATAAAATTGTCATGTCGAGACACCACTTCGCCATCGTTTCGTCACTTCGTAGCCCAGGACAATTGCTAAACACTTAAGAAGTTTACGTTAAACTAGTAACATACGAAGTAGTGTCTTATTTGTTAAATTTGCGACTCACGTGCATTGTAGTACGTGCTGTAATTTAATGTCTCGTTCTGAAATACTATTGCCTTAATCATATCTTGTCACGCAATTTCTTGACATATTTACATAACTGCATTTTAATGATGTAATCACAAAATGTTGAAAATAATTTTCAGAAACTTGTGTATATCAATGATTTTTAAAGTGCTTAGAGTACTTAAATGTAGATGTACTTAAATGTATCGTTTTCAATTATTTTTGGAGAATGCGTGACGTTTAATTTTTTTATGTATATCTTTGTTTACGTCCGCCGTTTATTTTGACTTTCTTTTTATGCTGCGAGCAGATAGGAGAGAACATTCAGTGGAATGCACTAAAACGAAATAAGAGCGCGTTCGTCTTTATGAAGGAACGAACATTCGGAAATATGTGTTAGATTATAGTGACGGCTAAAGTCATCCGGGTAAAAGCGAAATTTATATCTCTATCCCTCTTGTTTTTCATGGCGAAACTCGGGGATTAAACTAACCCCGCCGGCTTCTTCCTACATCGACTTCGCGCCGCTCGCTCTCATCTCCGATCCGGCGTCGTCTACTCTTAATAGGCCATATTATCTCTCAGCCGGAAAGCTCGGGTAATTTTAAAAGTTCCCTCGTATCGGCCCCATGATGATGCCTCTGGCGCTTTCCCGGAGAACGACAGATAAAAGCGTAGTGAAGGTGGACGAAGGAACACGGCACTGTATGCAAAAGGAAGAAAAAAAAAACGAAAATACGCGCTCGAAGAAGAGAGATATTCGTATAGATTTTAGGTGTATTAATAAATTATTTAACTTTTATTGCGCACGATAGTCCGAAAAATTCAGGGCACACGCTAGATAACGTTAAATTAATCATGCATATCAGCCGGCATCCGAATATATTTAGCGACAAAAGTTTGCATGAGACAAGCAACAGTAATTTTATCGCGTTTGTGCCTGTTGAATTCCCTATTGGGAGGGGGGATGTGCCAAATATATACTCAAGATAAATCGTCGTCTATATTCTCTTTGTCGAGTAATTACGTCTGCTCTGAATTGTCGCGCACTGCGCCGTGATACGCTAATGTTACCCCCCGTCCAGCAAGAAAGACTACCGTTCCATTTGTCTACACGACGTATCCCACGTTGGCAACAGTCCTTCTTCGTCGGACTCGCCAGAGGCTACCGCGCAAAAAGCAATAGAGATTCGTAGACGGCGTATAAAGAGAGAAACAGCGTGTACGTTGATACACGTAGGGAGGTAGGTCAGAGATCCGAGAGGAAGAAGAAAGCGGCCGAGACGTGGAGGAACATCGTAGGTAGCTACCGGGTAGCACATCTTCCTGGTACTCGCACCGCTTGAACTACGTGCGCAAATCTACAAACGAGTAGACGTATACACAAACCAGAGCATACGCTCACGCACTGAGCTGACGCTATTTCTCGCCGGCAATGCTTCTGCATTATAATGTTTGCGCCCTTGTTTATTTTACCTTGTTTATGCCGTTGTAGTCCGGAGAGGAGTGCCTGGCATTATTTTGCACGAGAGGTAACTAGTATCACTCTCTGTTCCCCTTTTCTCTCTTTCTTCCCGACATCAATCTTCTTAATACTCTTTCTCTGCGTTATCTAGCTTTTTGTTATTTCTCTTTGTTAGACCTCTCTCTCTCTCTCTCTCTCTCTCTCTTCCCCCCCCTCTTCTTTTCGCAGATACAGAGCGTATAGAGCTGACATATACGATGCTACAAAAAATATTGATTATCAGAGTTTTTGTAATTATAATAGAGATAGCAATTTTTGAAGAATTTGCTGAGTCGACTTTGTCGAAGCTGAAAAGCTACTTTCCTCTCTAAGTATAAGACGACGTTCTTCTCGGTGAAAATTTAAAATTTCCGTTGATCCGTCGGGAAATTCCTTTCCTTCCCGTGGGGTATGTTGCTTCCTTCGTCGTGTTCGTCGTGTCTCAGCGAAATGAGAAAGAAGAAACATTTTGAAATGCATTGAACGTCACGTACGGGGACAAATGTTACATTGTTAAGTCTGTTCCGAGTCAACGTCCAGGGACGTGGACTGTCGGCGAATCAACAGTTTTCCTGTCATATTTTATCGGAATAAGATTTCGATTTATAAATTTTCCACGTGATATGATATAATATGTCGAATAAATCGCATTAAAAACATAGATGTAAGGAATTATATTTGTTTCGTGTGGCGAATGATGCGCGTTATGACAAAGGACACGATAATTTTTGCTTTCTCAAATGCGTCGTCGCCATAACTCAACGATGATCGAAATACGGTCGTGTATCTAGCGCACCATTAGCTCCCGGATATCTAAACACTTTGGGACACAGTGGTAAATGGCATACGGTATAGCGCAATGGACCGTTTAACTAGGGTTTATCGGTAAGTAAGCAAGATCCGCATTAATATTTCACTCACTAATGCACAACGTTAGTTGAATTTGTCCTAACACATGTGATTTAGATTTATAGCAGTATTGTTACTTTCTTTTCAAATTAAGCAAACGCGGGAAAGCTTAGAATCTTTTTTTCTAGTTGAAAGATTTAGAGGTTTTGATTAAATTTAAATCAAATTCTAACATTGGAATACGTTTTTGTTCTGTTCTTTTGAAATTTGCTTTTTTATGAAATATATTTTTTTGTCATTATGTTTTTTTTTTTTTCGAATTCATATGATAAATCAGTTAGAAAGTTAGATCTATCTGTCGCGTAATCGTAAATTTATAGAGTACTTCGAGTATTCTTTATCGATCCCGGCGGCATCTTTGATTCTATCCCTTTTTTTCGTATTAACGCCGTAATGTTCGTTCCAATCTTCTTTGGTGCAGCCGGCTTTTTTAGTCCGGCAGCACTTATTTAGCCGAGACTTAACGTGGATTAATGCGTCCCTTACGGGAACGATGCTCTGTACCCATGGAATTCCCGCGTGGCCTTTTAGGTGACTTCCGTGGACGACAGTGCACGCGACGACGTAAATTTTCGGAAGTTTCTCTCAGTTAAGATTTACCGGACCCATCGGATCAGCGACGTCGGAATGTTTCCATATAGGTGTCGTTCCGAACTTCTTCCGTATCATTTACAGAAGTGTCGTTCGAATCGGCAATTCGAGTGTCCCCGTGTTCTGACATGCATCATGTACCGGCCGTTGCGAACCATCGCGGACGTATCTTCGAACTTTCGTGACCCCCGTCAGGATTTCGTCTTACGTAACTGCGTGCGAGGAGTGGACATAAATTCTCGGCGTAAGTTTCAACGCGTACGTCCAGTAGCATCGGTGTTTTCGCAGGAACTTTCTTCTGGATTTTCTCGGTCCGTACCTACGTACGAAACTGATGCGAGTTTCATTCGCAGGCCTGCCGACCGTTGTTCGAGACTCTCCAGGCACTCTTACCCTCGAATATCTTCTTTCGGGGTACGTTTCAGACTGAAACGTTGAGTGGAAGGCGAGAAAAGTAAGGGAGAAGTGGTCGTTGTTTGCCAGAAAATAGAACGTTTCGTTCTGAGTGAGTACGTAATAGTGTTCTAGCGTTTACAACTTCGCTCGCTATCTTGGTTTTCGCCGTACTGCTTTACTGATTTTTTTCTACAGTATTATAAGTCATGCGCATCACATTTTCTATTAAACTTAATAGTTATGCGATTATTTAATCTGTTTTATGAAGTTCTTCGCGGTGTAAATCGTGAATATGTCTAGTATGGAAAATTCATTGAAACGACCATATCATGAATAAGCTTAAATAATAGTTCTCCGAATCGATTCTCGAATTTTGCAACTTTAAATTTAATCGTTAGATTTACGCAATTTCATTAGTAACCTTAACCCATTAGAGATCAGAGATTATTTTATGTCTTTACAAATACACACACAAGCGCGTGTGCGCGCACATACATGCACAGAGATAGAACGTGTTCTCGTACCTGTACATTGTCGAGCATTATCGTGGACCAATCTTCATCCTCGCTGTTTCCGTTGAACCGCCTGCGGAATTCTAACATGGTCTGATATGATTAGAATTTAGGTTTCTGCCAACGGCGAACTTTGCCATGACGCAGTTCGACGAAACGAATTTACTCTGCGTGCATCTTTGTGCTTTTTTTCTTTGTCTTTGCTTCTTGCTGCATCTGTTTGTCGCAAGGCATTTAAATAAGAAATTCTTCGAATAAGCAGTACGCCCGTATCGGAAATGAAATGAGTAGGAAAATCGAGTGATTTTATGAATTCTCTTCTCGTTCAGTTACTTGTATCATCGCAACCGAGTAATTGCTGCCGTAAAACTAAACCAACTATGCTTTTTGAGTCACGAATGGTAATTGAAATTTAAAAATGCATTTAATATGCTTTATGTATAAACGTGAAAAGTTAAAAGATAATTTATAAATATAGATAAATTTATTAATGAATAGATTTTTAGTTTATATTATGACTTTACAAGTTTTTGACGTTAAACTAACTAATAACTTGAACTACTGAAGTTATGACAGTGAACGAAATTATTAATCGCGCTAAAGTTTTCGTAACAGAAAAAGAGACGCGATAGTGAACTGGCGCCAAATATCTCATATGGATACCTAGTATTATATATCTTTGCACGAATGATTGAGGAGTCATAATATCTCTAAAACTACTTGTTATATTTACTTTTTTTACAAACAGGATAACTTTACTCATATCTATTATTTGAATATATTTTTGAAGCGATTATTTCGAAGTGACGTTACTTTGAGTAAAAATTTATAATCGATGCAATAGACAAACTTTGGTTATTTAAACGATTTAGTGAAGTATTCTGTTATAAATATATGTTGGTAATTATTTATATAACAGCTTTAATTAAAAAAAACAATTTTTTTAAATTACATTTTTTTATACAAGTTCGAAGCAAATGCAATAAACGATTTTGTCTATTTTCATTCATTACATTCTTTTCATACAACTTTATGTTTTGTCGAGGTGATACGAGTAGCAATTTAAAGATTTCTCGTGGTTGCACTTTTCATATCCTCAATCCCCTGACTTCCGAAACAAGATAGTCTTCTTAAATTGTAGAAATCTGACCATGTTCGGTCTTTTTTACGGATTTTCAGATATAACTCTCCCGTTGTGGATGGACGAGAAGACTGTTTCCTTTTCCTCTTTCTTGTGTTCGTTTTTCTCATTTTTTTTTTCCATAGTCCGCCTTGTCTTCTTCTTTTCGCCCCGTCTTTCCGCCCCCGGCGAAGAAACAGAGAGATGCGTTTATCTCTGATGAATTTATGCCTCTTTTTGTAAGAACACGCCGCGCTCCCGGTCGCCGAAACTCCACTACACACTTACCCCGCGCCATCCTCCGACTAGTTGAAGTATCCGGGCTTCATTTCTTTATGCCAGACTATCCTTGTTTATTCGTGTTCCGTGAGGCGGATCGCGATTTCGAGATAAAGGCTCGGAAGCCGGATAAAGCTGGTCCGCTGGATACCCCCTGTTTTTCTGCGGATTCTTAAAGGGGTGAATTTATTATGGGTGTCACTCTTGGCTCGGTCTTGGCCAGCTTGATACGTGACGCACGAAATTGCCTCCACGAAAATTGCTTCCGGATATAGAAGCTTGGGATTTCGTAGCTAAAGCAACGACCTGTATATGGACTCCGACAAATTGATGATACATCTATACGATGTATCTGATGCAGAACGAATTTACGAATTTTTTCCGCGAATACTTTTTAGAATTAATTTTCGTTTGCGAGTTTTACCCTTGCATTAGCATGCGCAAGTAATTGTTACTGCGTCGAAAATTCTGCAAATGAATTACCGCGTTATCGTTTTATCATTTCCTCAATTAAAACTCGTTGGTACGGGCATTCTCGCGGAGAGAGAGCTTTTATCGGGTCAGCCGTCGAATGGCTGCATAATATCTCGAAAATTTACATAATGCCGATAGCCGGCTGCGGGCCTCTTTCTTTTATATTACTGCAATGCCTTTCTTCTAGCAAACTGCCGTAAATGGAGCCGAAGTTTCGCGTGTCGCCAATTTAGGACTAGGTACGTCCCATTATCGATAGTTCGCAGTCTGTAATTAGTGGGAGCGTCGTTATCTTTGGCCCTGCTAGGTCGTAGCCAAGCCGTTACGCCCTCTCGAAGATGAGGTCGCTACGGCGACTAACAAGAATTTTAGATTAAAGATGTCCCGTATTCGAACTAACTAATTAATAAAAAAGTTAATGCGCGCGTACCAGTTGAAAGCAGACGCCGAGAGTTTGTGTTAGCTTTATGAGAAATCAATTTTCTCGTTTCTATTTAAATATTTTCTTTTCGGTCTTATAAATATCTTTACTAATTACTTGGAAATTGTTTAGTGTCTTGTAAGTTTCCAGACTTACTCATTCACTCAGCAAGCACGTATTTAAACATTATCAAGGAAAGCAACCATTAAGATATTACGCTCTTTTAGTAATTTCATATCTTACTTTTTTTTTCTTTATACCCTGCTCCCCCGCTTTCAATTATTTACGTAGATTCTTTCACAAGATTTTCACGGTGAAACTTTTTCCGTTTCTCATGCCGCGGAAGTTATCTCGTGCCAGTGATACGTCAGAGGAAAATAACATTTCCGGATACACCCGGTCGGAAGTGTCGTCCAATCTGCCCTCGGTTATCGAGTTTCGCTCGACTCCCCCGAAACAAAGGATATGCTCGTCGGTGGCTTAGTGTTTCGCGTTTTAAAGAAATGCATCCGCGGATACGATTTCTATGAGAATGGTTAGCCTTCTCAAATTCAATGCAATTCGAGAGTACGCTGCATCGTCAGCATTGCTCCGTTTTCTAGTCGATACGACCACGGCTTGAAACGATGACGATGGAGACGACGACAACGACGACGACGACGATGACGACCAATAGCAGTTGGCATTCCATTCGGTCAGTCACGTACCACGTCCAGTACGAGGCATTCTCGTTGATTCGGATCGTGGAAAGAGTCCGATTGGCGCTTAAGTGCAACCGTTACCGCGCTGTCGGAATTACAGTCTGAGAATCGTTCCAGGTCCTCTGCCACGTTCATAATAATAATGGTAATGATATTAACCATGTGCCGCGGCGTATGGCGATGTCACAGGTCGCGGTACCGTGTGGCGAATGTCTTTCGGATTAGGAGAATTGGATAATGTCAAGTGGTCCGGTATAAATGAGCCCCCGAGCTGTATCTAATTTACTTTCAGAGTAGCTCGGGTAGCGTCAGGCATTCGACTATGCGTTTGGTGTGGGCGCGTGATTTATGAATGTCGATATTATACGTGAGAGAGGAATTTGATCGTCGAATATTTCCCTCGGTTATTGCGACATAGCTCAGTGCGCGACACACATCTCGATGATGGCGCGTGTGCGTTTGATATTAAAAATTATCATTTCTTGTAATGGTATGCGGGCGGTTCCCTCTCCACGGTGCAATTGTCGGCTATCGATCGTCGGCTCGAATTCGCTTCGATCTCCCGCACAGTTAATTTGTACACGCTCGAGCTCCGGTGTATACGTTATACGCTTGTTCCACTTTTTCCTCTCTCGACGGAGCGCAGCGTTATGGGCGCGCGCAAACACACTGGATGAAGATTGCACCTTCAGCCCCCGCTGTTCGAGTTCGCGCTATCCGGGTTCGCACGAACGCATTCCTGACGAGTTTGCACTTGTTCAACAGCGGCCAAGAGTGATGCACAATGGACGCTATAGCGTCACCGGTGGAGTTTCCCCCGCTAATTACGTCGAGTGTTAGCCCAGTCCGGTAATGCACGCGTGCAAGCTCGAAATAATCCGCCAACTTTCCAAGCGTTCCGCCCGCTCGCATTCTACCGAGCCATCCCGCTCTGCACCGCAACCCGACTGCTTTCGCTGTGGAAAATCGCGGATCGGTGGGTCTCGACCAAAGTGTACGCGCTCCCAATTTGCAGTTACCGAAGATTTAGGATTCCGCGGGAGTGACGGGGCGATGCCCGAGCGCTATTGGCGCTGGCGCAGGATCGGAGGATCGACGAACGTACTTCAGGCTAATTGAATCGCCGATTTTTTCGACAAGAGCACAAGTTAAGCCGCGAAGTTAATCTCGGGGAAAATAAAAGTACAACGCGAAAGAAAACGTTGTTATTTTACGATCATGATGAGTTCAAGATTTGTTATTTTACGTAAAGCGATCTAAATTACTGAAATGATTAACGCCTAACGTTTTAAGATAATTGTTTTTAAAATAATTTAAGATGATTGTATCACGATTTCCTGCCCTTTTTCATAATAAACGACCGAAGCATATTGTTTGATTTGATCGATTCTGCGAATAGTGTTCGCAGTATAACGAATTCAGCGTGAAATTATAATACGCCATGCGCAACGTACATTTACGTTTTGCGAGGGGATTACTCTGAATTGTTATAGATAATTCTATTTGCTAGTGACATTGTCCAAGCAGTGCTAATGAGATGGACGAATCGAAATATGTTTCGGTAATAAATTGCACGCTCGGTAACCGTGTTACGAAATTATCACGAGACCAAATCAGGCGGCGTTGTATCGTACACACTGCGATTGTGTCGTAATCCAGCGTCGTTTGCGTTTATATTTGCACCCAGACTGACGCTGATTTAGAGGAGCGAGTCGTATCGTTACTTCTCTTTATCTTAATATCAGGGTGCCGGTAATCCCCGTTGCACGCTCACCGATCTTCGGCTTCTCCATTGTTGCGATCGAACAAATAGCTTCCTGATGCCACGCGATCCATTCAGCTTAGCCCAATTCGCTTGAATGGGCCCCGGGTTCCTCTTGGCGGCGGCGGGTACGATACGAATGGGAATTGCTTACCGCATTCGTAGGAACAACGCCAGCGGCCGCATACAGGCGCACGTTAAAATCGGGGACGTAATTGTCGTCGAATTCAACCGCGTACACTCGCATCGTCATTCGTTCGTTCGTTAGAATCCCCGGTCTCTCCGGTGTCACGCGGCAATTTCTCGATCTCGGACGTGGCCGAACTGCCCTTTCTCGTTGTAACAGAATCATCGGACAAGTTGAATTTTCGCCTTTAAATCGAATCGAACACACGCAGCAAATCAAGCGAATTAGAGGTGGATTACGATTCCTTCACAGCTTGCCTCGTCGTTGCAAGTAGATTTTATCATATTCCAGATTAAAGTTAGTCGATTTTACTGAAATGATAATTATGAGAGAATATTCATATTTTAATTTATAATGTCAAATACAATTGCACAACATCAACTTTTTATTGTTCCTGACTTTATTCTCATTATTTCAATATTTACTTATATATAACAACATCGACTTTTCGCTGTTCCCGATTTTATTCCAAAGTCTTCTATTCAATATAAAACAGCTGGTTAGGTATTTTGATATTTATAAAAGTAAAAATTTCTAAAGAGAGTAAAATTCTGTAATGATTCTGTAATAATTTAGAAATCGAATTTATAATAGAAGCGAAAGGTTGCTCACCGAGAGAGTAATTTTGCGATAGGGCGAAAGATACGTGTAAAATAGAGAGGAGATCTCCCGTGAAATGTAAGATAGAATCTAAGAAGGAAAGAGCGAGAGAGAGGGAAAGACTGGTCTCCGAGGCCCCAGTCACGTGGAGGTTTAATCCCGTGCAATAAACTGGCCCGTCGCCCCGTGGACTGCTGGTATACCTGCGTCACTATCCGTTACGTCCGTCGTTCCATCAAGCAAGGCCACCGTTATCTTCTACTACCTACTCCCATCTCTACGTCTCCTTGCACTTTGCACCCTGTTGCGACGAATCAGTAGATCCGTCGGTATCGCGCGTATATCCTTCAGGTTTCTCGGATTACCTTCGCATTCCGATCGTTTTTCGCCAAAACAGTCCACCGAGGTTTTGCGGTAACGCTTATTCGATATCTTTGGAAGCTTCCAATTTCAGTCTCTATTAAAAATAGTTGAACTGTGTAATTTGTATGAAGTTATTTCAGAATGTTTTTTCCACTGAATGTAATTCAGTTGGAAAGATGTCGTAAGAATTATTTAAATGTGAATCTTTCGCACTTTTTGCGCTTTTTGCAGAAAAACATCAAGAAATTAGATAACATTTTTGTCGATATTTTTTATTTAAAATTGCATAAATTCGAAAATTTGTCTCTGATTTTCTTATCAGAACATATTTAAAAGCTTTTTTGTCCGATCTTACAAAGACAGGAGGAAATATCAACAATATATAATTAATACTTGTTAACATACTTGTAGCTGTAGAGTCATAATTGAAATAAGATTAGCGGTACAGTACCATCCAAATATAATTCCGCTAATTGCACGTTGAAAGCAGTTGTCACCATAGTGTAGCGTTACGAATCGCTAGAATTTAGCCCTGTAATGCTAGAAGCTTCGAGCTTCTGTAATAGCGTAACCCATTCTCCGTTGGATACAAGGCATAGCTTACTATTGCTTTGCTGCACATAGGATTATTGGGTTACATTAATAATGCGTAGCAGCATGAGCGAATTGCGGTTATGTAGAATTGATATGGATGCTTCATTTACTTTCTAATTCTCTTTACCATAATAGCATTATGTGTTTTACGTTTAATTTCGTGGAACAGCGTAAAAGTAGTCCTTCATAAATTCATAATAAAGGGATTAAGTCAGATTTTATCCAATTTCGAATTGTTTAATGACATACTTACTTGATTATCCTCTCTTTCCTTTATTAAAAGGATTAACGCTGTTATCGGTTATAACTGTGATTAAATTTTATTGGTATAGTAAAACGCACGCGCTCAGTGCCCTTCAACTTTCGACTCGTGTTGCGTATCCGTTCGCAGTATTGGGCGAGACTATTAAAATTACAGAAAATCACGTGCGTTGCATTAGGTAATTTAATCATTACGGTCGGCAATTAAATAGCATCGAAAATTTCATAGCTTTGAGGTAATCCCTCGATTATTCACGTGATCATTGCAACGGTGCAATATCGTCATCGAGATTATTGTACCTTAATAAACTGCAGACGTATCTTGGGCAAGAAAGGAAGAGAGAAAGAGTCGCTTCTTGTTTTATTCTTTTTTCCGCTCGTTTCCCCGCTGTTACGCCGGCTCGTCTGCGACAGTGGTCGGCGAGTGCGCGGGGCGTATTTAATTCTCAAGAAATGGCCCGATCGTTTGTCACGTCACCTGACATTTCCTAAGTCGCTAGAAATGTATCCGGCGAAAATAATGAAACCTCTATTTCATCTCTTTTCATTTCATTTCGTCTCGTCGCACCCGTCTCATTTGATCTACCCTATCGAGGTCAGAGATATTTCGGGAAACATGATAATCCTGCCTCCAATTAGGATGACACAGATATGCATCAGAAGAATTAATCTTGATCTTCTTTTTATAAAGTTAATATAATCTTTGTATTTTTTCTCTCATTTATATTTTTTATATAGGCTTGTTTAATACAGAGTGAGTTACTATTTTGATAAAAAAATCGAGGCATCAATTGAATGTGCAAACTATATTATCAAAGATTAAAATATCTCTGTGATTAAAATTTATTTATTTATTTTTATTTAAAGGTGAATCTCGTTATTTTTTTTAATTAACGAATAAAAGAAAATTAATATTATTTTTCTATTCTAATGTTTCTGATTTAGCGCGATAAATAATACTACGATTAGCTTGTATTTTTAACCAATTCTATAACTTCGTTTTTTATAACTTCGTTTTCTATAACTTCGCTAGTTCCTATCGCAAAGCAATACATATTCTTTTTCAGAATACAATGTTTCAATAACAAAACTCAGAATAAACTCAGAAATCCTCGGCAATTCCGATAATTCTCTGAAAGCTTTTTATGCTTTTGGCACGTGACGCATCATACCGAACAAATGTTAAATTTTCTCGCATTTGTCGTCATTAAGTCGTTACGTTTTACCATTGGAGTTTCACGACTGGTAATGTTTCTACTCGACATATACGACGAGAAGTGGATATAAAATACCAGCTATTTACTCCACCGGAAATTTAATCTCTCTGCTGCCTATATGGTTAACGATAGTTCAAATATTAAAACCGTTTTATATGAAAATGAATAAAGAAGAGATTGTAGATTTTTTTATTATTATACACAAATTAATAGAAATTTCCTGTAGTAAGTAAATGTTATTTATATATCAATATGTAATTTTTCTATACAAAGATAAAGTGTCCTGTAAAAAGGTCTTTGAAGCTAGACGTCTCGTCGTAAAGTACATTACAAATAGCCGATTGCGACTTGATGTCATAGCTCGGACATACATGATTGCAAATAGTGCACGAAGCGATACCGTTCCGTTGGCATTCGATAGTTTCGTTTTGTCATCTGGCCTCCAAAAAGTTGCCGACATTGTCGCTTTATCGCTGGTTTATGGGCGCTTTTACGTCCGATACGCCGGAGATTGGTTCTTCGTCCTTATCGAGAGATAGAGGGGCGGGGATAGACCGTCATAGAGAGATGCAGCGAACAGACTGCAGTCCTGCCGGAATCACTCGGCGATCCGATTTGGCAGTTTCGTGGGAAATGGGAATTCCAATAACCGTGTCGTCTTAGAATGCTGACATACTGAGGGAAGTCTCTCGGTTTTAATGCGTCGTAATTTTTGAATTTATCTTTTTTTTTCATCGATAAGAGTTTATTCGTTTTCCGCGATCTTCTTTCTTCACCAATTGTATAATCGGTATAAGGAATGCATTCTCACTTTTCTACGTGAAAGCAGATGCTCGCTCTTACGCAAAGCGAAAAATAGTTATTGCTTTGTAGAGAAGAGTAAAAGCTTTGTTTTTAGTTGGCGTACATGCGTATATGCAATAGCGGATATGAGCAATAACGCACCAGAATGAGGGGAAAAAGAGAGAGGATGCCGAGAGCGTATACGAGCTCTAAGCTAGACATCTTGGCGTGAACGCGTTGCACACTTTTCGCGTTATAATATTTATAGTAATTTTACTCTCGAGTTTGCACCGTTTCGTAATGGGCAATATGCACTCTCCGAAATTAGTATACAGAACGCAAAAACATCATCTTGCCTTTTGCCACCACCCTTGTCTCGATATAATTTCCGTTTGCTCTTTGCCTTACCTCATTACCTTTTTTTTGCCTTGAATTTTTGCCGCGCTCAAACTTTCCCGACGTGATAATGCACCTGCTGACGGATAAGTGTTCCACGCGCAATAGAGTTTTAAATTTTTATATTCCCGAAAACACTATGCCATTGCCGTTTTCATATTTTTCGCTCAAGTCAGCATGGACTACATAAATTTTTTCGTACAGTGTTAGAACACGGATGCAGCTTGCGTTCATTTTTACAGCTTCTTCTCGAAAGATTGAATGTGCCTATTTTATAGCTTTCAGAAAGATTCAGTCCGCTATTTACTATTAACAAGACAATTTAACGATCGCTTTTCGAAAGCTTGACGGGGACGGGGCGAGGATAATCCTGACAGAAGAGGTTCTCAAGTATAAACAGAGTGATCCTGTCGCATCATTAGGGTGCCAGGTTTGAATAACGGTCGAACGAGGCCGTTTTACGTCCGGTTCTAATTCGGTAACTCAATCTTTGTCAAGTAAATCAATTTGGGCGTCGTTGGAGCCGCATCAGTTTGCCGGCTCATTGCATCACCGGGTCCCTTTTACCCTTTTGCTCGTTTACTCTTCCCTTTGGTCTGCTGTTGACCACCACCCGGCCAAAGCCGCTGGATTCTGCCAGCATTAGCGTTAGTCCTCATCTAATCAGAGACTTCGACAATAACGGTTATACTCTAATTGTTCGAGTTTAACTTTTTCTCATTTTCTTTTTCGAACTTTTATATTTTAATTGATTATATAACAATATGTATAAAAAGATGAAAAAATATATTTTTAATTATACCTCAAAATACATTTTTAATTATAATATGAATCTTTAATAATGATAAACAGTTATCATAAATACACTCATTAATTTCATTAATTACTTACTGATTTGATTTATTCATACATAAAATTTACAACAAAATGAATTAACATAAGTATACAAACACTTTTGTTTTTTATTAATTTTTTGAATTATTAATTACTTCCGTTATTTGTGAGAAATTTTATTAATTTAACTGTGAAGTTCTCTCAATATATAGAATTTTGTTTCGTCACAATAATGACGACAGTCATTAATTTAGATAGTGGGAATGATCGTCACGAAAATAGCAGGTCCTGATGATGTAACGTTATTTACGCGCCAGTATCCCATCGTTTCTTCGTTCTTTTTACCAACCTGTTAGCTTCGCTCGAGATGAATCCATAAAGCACCTCTAGACAGAGGCTGCTGAGTGAAGCTGACGTGCGCGAAGGGTATTCTGGGTGATTTACGACGTTTAAAATTAACGGCGAGTCTCGCAAGGTAGGAGACGGTAGGAAACGACCATTTTCTGCTGTTGTCGGTACTTTTCTTGCTGCTCGAAATGTCACGCAGTTCCCGGCTCTCTAATTGAAAATAAGCGAGCCGAAAAACGTACATTTCTTTGTTTTCTATATATAACTCGCTGCTAATTATGATTCGCGTGAGAGATAAATTTGGAAAAAGAATGCTGCAATTCTAAAGTTATAATACTTAATCTTATTGTATTTTAGTATTGAAGAAAGAAAGTTAAACGAAAATCGAGTTATTTGAGCGCAAAAACTTGCACTTGTTATTTCTTAAAAAAAAAAAATATGTTAAACCAAAAAAAGTACATCTACATTATTTTTAAAATTAATATAGAATTCTGTACATGTATTTTTCTTTTTTTTTTTTTGTACAAGGTTACGATAATTTGAGCATCGACGGCAATTCGATTGGCGGTACAGGTTGTATGTGTACGTTAATGTTATAGACAAGATATCGACGCGCGCGGTTAAATCGCAACCGTATCGGCGTACGCGCGCGAAAGAGGATAAAAGAAATGGGGGATGATCGATGGGCGAGGTGCGATCGCGGCGAGCGTACCATGTGGGGTTAACGAAACGAGAGTAACCCCCGGGCAATTACACCAGTTAACTCGAGCAAAAGCGTTAGCCCAATAAGCCAGTTGATTGTCTCGAGTTATCCCGGACTACTCCCGCAGGACGTCGGGGACGGGTTTATCAATTTTTATGACCTGGAGGCCGTGCAGGCAGTAATATCTGGCAACCTGATACAGTTGTATAACAGGACTGCCAATGACCGGAACCCCGCCTCCGGCCGAACCGGTGTTCAGGGGCGAATAATATAAAACAGTGTACTTCCGACGAAACGTTTCCTAGGCCATAATAGGCGCTCACGCCTCGCCCATTTACGATCTTCGCGACTAAATTTCTGCAACGCTTTAGTTACATTTTATCGCGTTCGCGTGTTAGAGGCATATGCTGTTGTTCTTTAACGTAGCGAGAAGTATTTTGAATGCTCGTATTATTGTGTAACAATGCGACCACAATATGCACGTGATTTTTCGATATAATGAGGTAGAAAGAGACCTTTTAAATTTGTTAGGGAAACACATACAATAATGATTCTTATCTTTTCTTTCTTTCTGAATTAAGCGGCACCCATATAAACGCATAAAATGGTAACGATCGGAGGTAAGCCTTCTCGCTCGGTAGAGCGCATTGTGTACGGGGGCGAGCGTTACTCTCGCGCACTATAAATTACGGCGTCCGAGCACGTACAGAGGCGTTTCAGAAATTATTCAACTGTCTCCGCGGGATTGCCGGGCAAAAATACAAAGGCATGATTTATATTCGATCGTGCTTCTTATGCATTGAATGTTCGCGATGCCGGGCACGTGCGGCCGAAGAAATGGAAAGAGCGCGTAGAACGTGTCCGCGTCTTCTCGTTTCTCGATCTCACTTCCTATTACGGCGATTTCCAATATTTGACCGAGCTTATGCCTAATCGTGAAGAAACGATCGGCCGTCACCGAACGTCACTAAACAAATTCCTAGGTCGATTTTTAACGAGTATTTAACCGAATAGATGTGATCTATACGTCAATTGAAAGACAATTCGTGTATTGCGATTCGGCGTCGTGAAATGAAGACCGGAACACATTTGTCGCGACGCCTATTCGACGCGCCGAAAAATATCTGTGAATAAACGGAAGGAAATGGAAGAGAATCCGAAAGGCGGAAGATGCAGGATAGGACGAGACAGAAGTGGTGGGGAACATCCATCGCTCTTGCGGAGTGGCGTTATGGAGGCGGAAGTGGCTACGTAACTTATATTCTGATTTGTTGCACTTTATGCATCGTAATGTTTGCTACTCCATAAAATGTTCAGCGCGCGGAAAGACAACCACGGCATGGATTCTCGTCCGTATCGCAAGTTTCCGCGGGGAAAGGGCCTCATTATTTACTTAAGGTGCACGACTTGCCTTTTACTCGCTCTTCGCCCACCGTACCTACGTACCTAAGAGAGAGCTGGATAACGTCGATGTCGGAAAATGCAGACAAATTACAAACGTAAAATATTTATAAGATTTTATGGACACGAATTTATCTTCAGTAAGGACCGTAAGTGAAACTAGGCTATTATGGGCTATTTAAAGAATATTTTTGGTATTCGATTTTATTCTGCTACCATATATATACATATGTATAGTAATGGTAATGTGAGAAATATAAAATATGAATGAAATTTATCAGAGATTGGATGAAATCGAGTTCGAAATAAGCGAAAATAAAAAAATTGAATTACAGTACCTTTTTAAAAATCTATATTATATAGATTTTATATCATTTCTCACAAAGAAGTGAAATTCGCTCTTAGTGCATAACAAAAAACCGATACAAAAGAAAGATTATAATTAGAAATTTATGAATTTATGAATTTAAATTGTTAATAACTGTACAATTTACTTCGCAAAAATATTTGTTATTCATGAGGCACGATGGAAATCTGTAGAATTGTTATTCCCATGTCAGCTGACCCATTTTTGGAGGGCCTATCGGCGCTCGAAATTTCCGCTGTTAAAATGGACATCGCCACGCGCGCCAGCTGTAACACCTCTGCGTGTTATGCGAGCAATTCGCACGATCTGCATCGTCGTTTCGAATGTCAGCTCGTAAAATCAATTCAGCCTTTATCGACGGATTAGAGTATCTCCCATGATTCGAGAACGATAGTAACGCTCCGGCGGACAAGCGGTGCCACCGTGTAAACCGTACAAATCGTACGCCCGTATATAACAATTCACGGCCCAACGCCTCCTCTCTGGTTGCACGCTTCACCCGGCTCGATTTTTGACGCGAAAACATTATAGGCGTTGTGCTCATCGGGGCGTTTATCGGCAAGAGGGATCAACCTCCCCTGCTCACCTTTGAGGCTGACGCGCGACGGCTCAACATCAGTGGTGTTGGCAGTAACGAGCGACCTTTCTAACATTTCATTATGGGAAAAGGGTAGATACGATATTATAGATCGCATCAAACATGTGATATATTCGCGATTTATATCCATCAATTTTTCGCAGTTCAGAAAAATCCTAAACATTTTTTTATTGGTTGCTATAATATTGTTTATAGCATTAATATATGTATAGTGTAATATTATGCAGAATATAAATCTGTGCTCTTAATTTTTCAATTTTATAATTTTTTTTTGCAAAATGCATACGAATTATATATGAATAAAAGACGTCGGCCAATCCGGAGCTTGCCACGTAACTTTTCCTGGTGTTTTAATAATTCCAATGATCGAGCCAGTAGAGTAGTTAGGCGAACCGCAGTTTTCGCGATACGCGGTTCGGCCGGCGGTCGCGATTCACTTTCTATTATTTTCTCGATGGCGCAGCCGGAGATTAATGTAGGTTGAGCACCGGTGCGGAGAGCGTGCCTGCACTACTAAACCATAGTCGTAGGTAGCTCTCGGACTAGTGGCAGTCGGGACCAGGCAGCTATAGACTCGTCTAGTTGGTAGCTGCGGCGCGTCTCGCTCGTTATAACCACAGACTTGCTACCGGGGGCTGGGAGAGGAGGGTCGCGGGGAGGATGAGTGGATGGAAATACAGGGGTTGGAGAAGCCAACTGGAGAGATGTATATAAGTCCTACATGCGAGGAATAAACGTTGCATGCTGGTAGCGTCCACGCCCCACGTCCAGGGCCTGTAATACGTCGGTTAGGTCAAGCGGATTCTGTCGTGCGAGCGAAACGGTGGCTATGCTCTGACTGTATAACCGCAAGGTGTGACGCGAAGTCTGAACTGATTTCAAAACGGTCAAAGGTGTGACTAATTATTTCCACGATTATACATGGGCGAAAACACGCGGACGTATCGATTTGTTATGAAATACAGCTAAGCCGTTGCAAATTCTTTCAACAATACTATTGCCTCTCCAGGAAGATAGTTGAAAATTATAATTTTTTTTTAGTTTACTTTATACTCTCTCAACGACGAGAGAGGTTTCTTGATGTCTTGAGGCCTTTATCGCGTTGCATATATACGCGCGCGCCGTCACCGAATCTACGTGCCGAAACTGCCGACGTGATAGAAGATCGGTAGAAATCTTCCGTGCTATAAAGCACGGAAGCCTCGAGATATTCGTCGAACCAGCGCTCGTTACAGCCTGACGCCTCGTCGTTGGCGGCGGCGGTGACGACGGGTGAGGTGGTGAGTGGATTTAAACGTTCACACTAGATTACGCAAATGGGACGATAATGCGGCGAATCATTTCCGCGCGGAACCGTCGAATAACTCGATCCACCTTCCACCCTTCGATAGGTTTTCCACCCTCTTCCTACCGAATTCGCTTTCTCCCTCTCTCTCTCTCTCCCTCTCTCTTTGCTTCAGTCCGAGCCTTTCGACAGGGATTCTCTCGATGTCGTACGGCGTTACTTACCGACTTGCATGGAAACGACTTGCCCGGGTCGCTTCGGAATTCCATGCAAATGGTAACGGCCCCGACGTTCCTAGACCGTCCGAGGCCATTTGGCCGGCATAACCCACGGCCGGGACAACTTTACGGTGTCTAACATCGGAAACGCGGCTGTCTTTATTTCGCGCCGACGCGAAATGTTCTTGGCACGGGTGCGCTTTCACGGCGATAAAGAATGATGACATCGGTTCGCGAACCAATATGATAAATCCACGTTTGACGTTACCTTGAATGAAACCATACGTTATCCTTTCAGCGATCTAATGATTTTATTTGACGTCTGAGACGAAAGTTTATTGGTGTATCTTCGTTTTAATAATTCTGGATGCGTATAGAGAAGTCTATCTTCTAAAGCGTGACATATCCAGCGTAACAAGCCTTTTTAGAATCCGCCGAACCGCATGATATGGAGTAGGGTTACGAAGTTCGGGCGCACGTGCTGCTATCGTGTTTCGCACAGAAAGCAGTTACGACAGCGGTAAGAGGTGGGCGCAACTAGAATTACGTATGCAGCTAGGTGCACTCGCCGAAACGGCTCACCTGCAATTTAACGCGACAGGATATCTTTTGGGAAATTTCGATTTCTATAGATTATCTTTATGATCTTCTTCACTGCAAACTGGATAGATAATTGAAATAATTAACGTTACAAGCGCATAAATGATACTGTAACGGCATAGAATTTGTTGTAGTTATTACTTGCAATTAATATGTAATCGCGATAACGGCATGCGATTTATCTTAGTTTCTCATTTTATATTATTCGCGCTCGAATGAGCTTAGCTCCTCGAGAAATATGAAGGGACGACGAATGTGTCTTCGATCACGTAAAGACGTTACTTTGATCGAAGAAATGGCCGTCGACTTTACGGAGAAAGCCAACAAGGCATTTTTCGCGGGAGAGCACTATTTCATGCAGATGGAAGACTCTCCGGAGGATGATTTATTCGTTGCACGTAGGAAATACCGAGGGAAATGGAACTTATACAAGCCGAACGATGGAACGTACCGTGAATGTTCTTCGGCATATTTTTTATGATAGATTTACCAGGGGATACAGTTGGTTGTATTTGGTAGTTTCAGTTCTGTCATGCAAATTGATAAATATTTCACATTTAGTTTTTTTTACCGAGGATCATTTTTTGACTGTAAAAATAGACTAAATTTGCAGCTTTTGTGTGATTATATCTTTTCGTTTGTTAATATATTTTGGAAATTTGCCAGAGAGAGAGAGAGAGAGAGAGAGAGAGAGAGAACGAAGAACAGTTTCCGAGTTATCGAGAATCAACGAAACGTAGAATGCTCCTCGTCTCCTATCCTTATATGATATACTGTCAGTTTCGGCTATGGTTATATAGAGCCATGAGATATCCTCACGATGCATATAAGTTAGAGAGACTGCAAGGATGATAAATCCCACACGTGCCTTTAGGTTGGCCGTGTTATCGCTGCCGAGTACGAGGCGAGATGAATCCGGGGACGGCGACGGGTCTCGCGTGTCTTGTAATTCCGTACATTCGCGATCGCCCTTCTTCGTCACCGTCCTCCCGGACCCTTCTCCCCTTCTCACTCCATCCCTTTTCCAGGGGATCCCTCCGGCAGCCGGATATGCCGGCTGTCCTGATATTCGTCCCGCGATACTCAAACGCCCCCAGTACCGTCGTCGCAGCATATACAGCTCACGTACCGGTTTAATATAGGCGCACGATGGTAACTCCGGGACTGCTCCATTTCGCGCGCAGTACGCGCCGCATACATGCGTTTGACAAGTGGCAGGAAGGCGGTGATGTGTCCTCGAGGAAAGGCGACCAAGGGGCCTCTCGCCAAGGCGCTCGCCGTTATTGTCGGGCGTTTCCATCGACCCGCCACGTACGTGCTTCGCTCATGCGACAAGTATTTGACAGGTGTCAACGGTCCAGCGTGCGAGGGGCGCCGAAAGTAAAATCGACACAGCTGAAACATGGAATTTCTTTACGCGGTTACCGTTGAGCTCTCTCCGAATTCTTTAGCGACACTAAAGACTGCCGCGCGCGTCTCACATCTGCTTATGGCAATTTGCATAACGCGCTCACGCTCACGCGCCGACGACAGATCTGACGGTTTTTGAAGCAATAGTTGAGGCAATGTCATGTACCGGGACTGTAAATCAGACACTGCCGACGTGACCCTCGCTTCGCGGCTCACGGGAACGGAACGCTGCATTGACAGCCATAAACATGTCACCGTGGAACGTCTCTGGTGCGGGCTCTGATGTATTGCGTATTATTTTGGTTATTGGCATTCGCGAAGGGACACTCGGGCCCAAGTATGATTTCCCAAATGGACTCGTTCGCGAAATGTGACGATTTACCCAATGATGTTTGCGAGCAATTAATCAGTTGCTGCATTATTATACTCATTTTTTAAATCTCATACGACACGAATCCCAATATCATTAACGAGAAGAAATGAGAGGGAACGATAGTTTACTCTGTATTATGATCAAGAAGCAGATTAATTGTTAATTAGATCGTAAACATCCTTTTCCATCCGCGGAAATTTGTCGGTAAGCGGTTTGCGTGAATCCGGCAGATTACTTTTGAGCAACGGTCGAATGGGCATCTACATCCCGCGGCGATTATAACACCCGTGGAATTAAGCAGTATGAAATATTCATGGGTGGCCTTTATGAGCGGGGGATATGCGCGAGCGTATATTATTTTATTACCTAGTGGACGTTGCATAATGTTCACGCAGCACGTAGCCGGGAGGATGCGGGTGGGGCAGGGGGGAGGGAGGAGGTCGATTGTTACGATCCTCTATTGTTTTATATTATAATTTGTCACCGCGCTGTCCGAAGCGTCGCGCCCATCCTACCAACCTAACCGGCTTGGCATTTTGCCAGATATAATTCGACTTTTCGGTAGAGACCCGACGTGTTACTCGTTTACGTGCTGCTGTATAACATTATATTCATTCGAAATCTAATCCCGCGATAACAAATCAACTTAATCGGAAACGTGGTATTAAACGGCCGAGATAGATGAATGCAGACCGTTGAATTGCAATAAATTTAGATACGTTTGGAATATTGATCACCGTGCAAATGTAATTGCACTGTGCGTTATTCAATATCATTTGTTATTAATGGATCAATTGCGGATATGAATTATTGTAGCGTGCATACGTGGAGATTTGTCTCGCTCGAAATTATGTTATTCCGGACGTGCGCTGCGCGCGTTGTAAGTAACCAATTTTATATCTCGGGTTGAATTGCTTTTACTAGAACGGCGTCGTGCATTCCCGGAACATTCACACGCGGCTCTTTTCGCCTGGCGCAATAACAAATATTGCTACATATGTTACAGTATTTCCGTTGGTAGCTATCGCGTTGAAACTCCGATTTCCGCTATATTTAAACACATAAATTACAATAAATTTGCACGTAATAAGGTAAAATAATTCGATCGCCTGTTGTACGATCATTCGATATGATCACTCGGTGATGATATCGGTTCCTTTTTGCCTCGTGAATCGTCAAGTATCGGTCAGGATGTGGCGACGCATAAAAGCTCGACGTAGAGTACTACCGCGCGGCGAGAGGGTGATTGAACCAGAGACCTTTATGCCGGGAAGGGTGAGAAAGGACGACGCGCGCAGCTCGTGTGGAACTTAACGTGTGCGTATAAGGAGGCGGAATTGTGTGCGAGTGGGTCCAGTTAGGTGCTATTTTACGAGCAGTAACTGCCGCTATAAACACAGCGCCAGGCAAGCCGCGCGCCGCGTTTTCGCTTTGGGTCTCAATCGGTACGGAACACACCACTCTCCTCGGTACCTCTTGGTACCTTTCCCCAATTTTATTTTATCTCCGCTACACCAGCAAGAATGTCTAATCGCCACGTTCGCCCGCCTGGCCGCCCGCTCGCGTCTCGCCGCCACCGACCGATCGGCCGGGAGATATCGAGACCGAAGGCTGCACCTGGTGTGAGTTTGAAATGAACTCTCGACCCCTTTCGGACTGTCCCATCAGAAAGGATTAGATTTTACGGGTCGTTAGTCGGAACGAGACTGTCGTCGAGAACTTAGAAATAGAGCGTGGCTGATTTTCGAAGCCATTAGTGCTTAACTGGCCGCCATTCAATACGCTGTGTTCTTAACGTTTACGCGAATTTATCTTCTCTTTTGCGAAGATTTTCTTGGGGTCTCCGATTACGTGATTAAACAGTTGCTGACGCATTTTGGAAGCGAGGGAGATACGGAACTTTATCACCTTTGTTGATCGATATTGGTAACGTACTCGCAGAGTTATAACCTCCGGGAAATATTACGGTGGTAGAATTCGTAATATTGTATTAGGGTTAAGGTACCTTTTTACAGTCTGAAAACCAGGTCAATTGCATCCAGACTTAAGCTTTGTTCGTACGTGACGCGAACGTTTCCAGCGTTCTCCGAAGATACGATAGTTTACTCCAGGAGTAATTCCGGCTGTGCGACCCGTCGCCCTCTCTCTCCTCCGTCGAGTTATCTCTGCAGTATCTGCCGCATAAATCAGGAGCCGTGGATTACGAAGCTAAGGCCGCGGAAGTAACGGGATTAACGTGCATCGCCGGTTAAGGGCGGACGCGGGCGCGATGCACTTCGTTGTGCGGCGCAAACTCCATAATTAGAAGGATGAAACGCGGGTGCGTTACGTGTCTATGAGCCTATATCACTGACCCGCTTGTCCGAATTATGTGTTATCCGCCTGAAATTTCCCGCCAGTCCCATTATTCGCGCGATTATTTAACGTATAAATCCGCTGCAAAGGAACGCGGGGTAGTCCGTGATTCGCGAGATGAGTGGCGACTTGGCACCAGGAGCCGCCCGCCCCTTCTTCAACGGCCGCGACGAGTTTGTTTCCTTACGTAAGAACTATATCGCGCGACCCGGTTTTCGCGCTTGTTGGTACCACGTCTCCAAAGTCGCGCGATACTCTGTTGGTTCTTGCCATTAGACCGAACTGGCGGTAATTCTCGTAAACATCAGCCCGCGTTTCTTATCCCGATTCTCACGACTCTCTAAAGTAATTTTGAAATTAGCTTGCCGAAACGTAGATTGCGAGGATTCGCTCGTCCTACTTTGGCCGGCGGAGTTTGCAAACATATAAACTTAGTTGTCAAGGTGTTACTTTGGCTCGCTCACTTTCGGCTGATGAGAAGTTTTCGTCGCGCGAGAGCGACGCAATTTTTAGAAAAGAAACCGACGATCGGTAGTATTTTCTTAGAGACTAATGTAATTAAAATTTACGACAAACAACACGACGGTCGACAGTGCCGGCAGTGGGAATAAAAACTTAACGGCGATGTTTTGTCGATTATCCGTATTATGTTGTCGAAACGCATAAATTATATTGTACTTATATTGTATTTATGCAGTCGGTTGCGTATGTCGACGCGATGGAAGTGTTGCGGGAAGATATAGAGCACGGCAGGCGTGGTCGACGGTTAACAGTTGGGTCACGTTGTTCTTGCAGTCGCAAATACTTTAATCTCACGCTCATCCTACCAGCCGCTTCGCGAGCTTTCCGTCCGCGCCGAGGCTTCCTTTTCCTTCGCGTCGCGTCGCGTGGTGAGAATGTCCTCGTCTGGTCGATGTCGGATAGACTCGAGGCAAGAAACGAGCCGGTAAGCCTCGCTTCTTAGCCAGTCTGGGAATACCGGCGGCGCCTTCTCGAGGCTCGAAAATCCTTCTCGCGTGAGCATCGGGGTCTCGCGTGTATCGTTCGATCCCCCCCCCCCCCTCGACGTATGACCAGAATTAGAGATTTACGCGCATTCGCTGGAATTTATGTACGTATTCGCGTGAAAATTGATGCCGAGTTAGAGCTCTAGCGGCACGCTAGGCGGCAGCGGTAAACTATAAGTTTCGACGTTTATAGCAAGAACTAAAATTTATGTCGCGAGTCGGAATCGCGTACTTTATTAGCGAGACGAAAGTAATATATTTGAATGGGAGGTCTAATTGTCGGGGATCCACGTCGCTTCTAGCTAGGACGCTACGCTCTCCGTTGTTCCGACGAAAAGTAAATTGCGATGGTTTGGACGGTTACCAAGAAGCAGTACAAATGCGAGTTGTATAGCGGCAGGGAAATAGATCTCAAATACGCGGCAACTACACGAGCAACGTGTAAACTGGGATTCTGGTTTCAGCGGATTATTTACGATAGTTCGCCGTAACATTTTTCAGAAGTTTAATGTGGCGAAATATTCACGATGCACAGCGCGTTCTCCCAAAAATTCGAATGGAAGGTTTATGTTTGTGTTTTTCGAAGTTCTAACATAAAATCTTCTTCTATATGCTATTACGTAACGATACGTTACGTTTCCACTATACTGCGAAAATAATTGCAGATTATAATGCATGGAGTACAATAACTGATTCAATTAAACTGATCGTAACATAAATTTGTATTTATTTCGGTTACAAATGTATGTCTAGCTTAAACAACCAGAGTGACAATAGAGCTCCTGGCGTCCGTCGTGCTTGACTTTTTTTTTCTTTTTACTCTGTCTCTCCTGTCCGTCCTTTACTCTTGCCCGCGCCACAAACCGACCACTTCTATTTCTCCGGTCCAGGTCGGGCACCGTTTTCCAAGACCCCTCCACTCGTGACGCTCGAGAGAATAATTTAGAGTGCACTTTGGTAGTGACGGCGACGGCGGCAACGGCGGCGATGGCGGCGACGACGACAACTCTACTCCCCAACCAGCCACCCACTCACCCCGCAAGCCCCGACCGAAGATGTCTTTCCACTCGCTTTTCCACTTTCTTCCTCTTGCCGCGCCCGCTTTATGAATTGTCTGGTCCGAAGTTATGGCCCGCCCGGGAAACCCGTAAACTGCCGGCAGCGTCGTCGCGAATCAACCGGAGGTGGACTGCCGGTGACGTTCGCGGGACCTTTTCGTAGAGAATCTCCGGCCGACTTCCGGTCGCCTAGCGTCGGTTGCATCACTGAAGCGGTGTGTCGCCGTCTTTCTTCGTCCTTGGATTGAGAGGATTAATATCGGGCTTGAAATCGAACGATCGCTCTTCACCAAACGACCTTCGACTTATGAACAATTCGCGAGTTATCCTCCTCCTCCTCCTCCTCCTCCTCGTTCAAAATAATCGTGGCTTCGACATTTGTCGGAGTTTCCTGCAATATATGTGACAAATTCCATTTATTATACAGTACCGAATTGATTCGGATTACAGACGAGAGGAAAAATATGATTATCGCTCGATATTGATCGCACGCAATGGATACGCGCAATAGAACGCGAAATGCGTAAGCGTCGCGTATCGATCGGTCGCGCAATTAAGCGTGGCGCAGAGCGAAGCGCGGCGAGATGACATCTGCACATTTGCAAGCTTTCCCTGATGGATGACAGTTCTTGCTGCTTCGGGCGAGTATCGGGCGACACGCCGATACACGATGATATTTTGATAGCCAGATCGACGTTGACACAATGACAAGTTTGCTTCTGATTCGCGCGAGAGAACGCAGCGGTGTCGCGGAGTAGTATCGCAGAGACAAGAGCATGATTAAACCAATACTTTGATGGATGATGCCGTCACCCGGGCTTGACATTAGTATGTGTGTTTGAAGGAACGCGTTGACAGCAAGAAAATAGGTGTGCGCGAGAAAACATTCTTATATCATCACGCGTTTTGTAAACTCAATATACATGTTATCGCAAAGTGACAAAGTTTTGTTTTACATTTTGTGTTTACATCGAGATGACTTACAATTCCTATTTTAGCAGATACTTTTTGCGGATGAAAGTGCTATTTGCTAAATAAGCGTGAAGCATGTATATCGTGTTGTGTCTGACAACGACCACGATTTCAAATTTACCCACTTCGAGCTTACTCGCTAATTAATCTTTATTGTTACGTGTGCAGTGCCAAAGATTATATTTGTCCAATCACTGGCGCGGAAACGCATGACATACATCGACGCAGTGGTAAAATTACGTCATTCGTCTCTTTATGACGACTCTCGTTTTACGAGTACGGAAAAGGAAAGCGGCGAGAAAGAGAGGAGACGGTGGTTCTCGTGACCACGAAATATAGTCGGGACCCTTTTGTCGCTACAAAGAGCGAGCCCGCGGCGAGGAGCTCGACGAAGAGAGGAGAAAAGGGGGGAGGGGAGAAGGGGGCGTTAATACTAAAAGCAATAAGCAAGGAGTGGTCACGGTTGGGCGGGATGCGGATACAGGGTTTTCCGAAGTTATTGTTGTGACCGCCACTATTCCGCCCGGCTAGCGTCTCCACCGTCCTTTCTTGACTCGCCTTGCTAAATTAAATTTTGCCCCGTGCGCGGAAGACCGCGTAACAAAGACCCGGGGAAAGTTTGTTTGTTGGCATCGGAAGAAAATTATACAGGGCTGATTCTCTTGAGTATTTTACATTGCGCATTTCTTGATTAGGAAAGCGGCTTTCGTCTCGCCGTTCTTTCTCGCCATAAAATAACATGAATTTTATCAAACATTTTTGCATACCATCGATCAAGTTGCGCTCGTTAAAAATTCCTCGAATAATCTCAAAGTAAAGCAATTTATGGATTTCTTCTGACGTATGCATGATTGTAAATCGCGGGAAACGGTGCATTTAATTGCGTCTGAAAAAAGATATTTTTTTTAACGCTACAAAAAATGTTTTTTAATCTTGGCTTATTTTCATTTATTTCATTCCACACCAATTTGACGGTATTTTCATCTACAATATTTTCTCTTGAGTCCAATTTTCCTTCGTTCGTCCTTTTTTTTTATATCGCTGTATACCGATGTATCGCAACGCGGTGATTCAGCAAGCACGACGGGTTACGGACTCTCTGTCATAAAGTGCAGAGCGCACGACGTGCTCAGAAAAAACGATCTCATCAGGATGTTTCGATTCGGGAGAATTGCATTTGGCGGCGCCGTGCCCGGGATTAAGCGTCGCCCGACTCGACTCCGAAAGAACTGGGTCATCGATCCCCGATGTAATTTTAAATTAGCGCGCACATGGCCGGTACGCCACCGCGCGTGTTTATCCCTGTAATTCGGGAAAAAAGTCAACCGAAGAGACAACTTTAATATGGCGCATCTCCCCCTCGCATCTCTCCCGTTCCGCCTCGTTATCCGTGCAGGTTCGGCCATTCCGAAATTCTTTATTCGCGACGATCTATCAGCTTAATCGGCTCCCCGGCTGATTCGCGCGCGGTACACAATGAATCGCAGGCATCACGGCATCGCCGCGCTCTGCCGTAATCCTCGTGCCGGCAATTTATATTAATTAGCCCGTTCGCGCGCGGGACCATTCGCGCTCAACATAAATTACCGCCGCTAATGATGAATGTCAGGTATAAACGTAATATTATGCAACCGTGCGGCTGTGTACGAGTGCCGCGTCCGGGGTTGCCTTCACCCTCACGCCGCCAAGTAGATCCGGGTCGTTAGAGGCCGTACACCAGTCAGCCATACGTGACGGCGCGTACGTGCATGTACGCACATACACTCGTCGTAAAATCAACGTGGCGTTCCCGTACGATGATTACAATCCGTCGACACGCGCGGTAACACGGCTACGATTCGATATTACCTTCAACCGCGGTGATTACGAATCATTGATCAAAAATTAGCGAACTGCGCAATGATTGCCGTTTTAATAAGTGCCTCTGTTCGAACTCATCCATGTCATTCTCCCGTTACAGGCGTTACATGACATGATGTGTTGTTGCTAACGCCAGGCAATTTTAAAGCACATGGCGAATGTAAATAATGGAGATTTGAAATTAATGATCTAAATATGAATATGTTAATTAGACTTTTTGAATAATTTACGATTTCCTTAGCTATTATTGTAGTCTCATAGAAATTAAATGTTGTCTAAATATCTTACACGACATACCGTTTTATTTTCGTGATCAAATTTAGAACTTCCAACTGCATTGTGTTTTAGTAATTTAACCTAGATTTACTTGATGAGGTAATTAGCGCAATCGCGACGTTTTGACTTGGCGGAGATAAGGAAACTACACGAAGAGAAATTTATGTAAGCGCAGATATCGTGGATATTTTGACAGATGTCTAGCTTTATTCAGCGTGCTCTGCTTGTTGACGGGCAGGGCGTCATAAACGTTTTCGTGCACGTTTCAGAAATCGTATAACAACTTCGGGCACGATCAGTGTAACGAGTGTAACCAATTCGTGTGTTTAGCACCTACCGCTTTTATCTTAGCCAGCCGGAGAATCTTGCAGCCTCTGCATTTCCACAGTCTACTCTGGAAGCCACCAGCTCCTCCCCCCTGATCCTTTTCCTCCTCTCTTGTCTCCTCCTCTTCCTCCGTAGGCGCCCGGGTTCGTACACGACCCGCATACCTGCAGTTCTTGTCTTTGCAAGGTGCCTTTACCCGATCCCGTCTCGTTTGGTGCATCGGCCAAAGGAATCCCCGGGTCTCCTCCTCAAAAGTGGAAACGCTGGGTGGGAAAGGTTGGTTGCAATCAAGCGCGGGCGCGGACTTTGAGGGCGCTCCGTCCTGTTTTCTCACGGTCTGCATTATCTTCCCAGATCTCCGTCGTCGCGATTCGAACTCCATTCTACCCCCCGCCCCCACACCCTCGCAAGTTGGAGAAATCGGGGACTGAGGTAACAACGGAGGCGGAAGGGACTCTTCTCTCTCTTTTTCTCTTTCTCTATCTCTCGGTACTCATGTGCCCTTCCTTCGTCTCTTCTCATTCCTCCGACCTTAGCGAAATCGCCATCGATCGTGCCGTTGTGAAAAAGGAGTTAAGCTTACTCGGTGTACGCTGCTCGGACTCGCCTTTGTGATCGTCCCTAGTTACATTAGATTTGACGAGGATATGGTCTTAAAAGCTCGCTCGAGCGGATAGTCACGTACTAAAATTCGATTTGACATTCATTCGAACGGATTGCTTTATCAAAAAAATAGATAGTACGGAACAAATTTCGTGTAATCATTATCAGAATACCAAATTGTGTGCAATAAGTATGTCTAAAAAATATCAACCAACGGAAATGCAAACACAAACATACATGAAATGCAACAACAGTACGCAAGGTCTGTAGATCTCAGTAGCCACACAATAACTTAATTCAATTCGGTACACGTTTGTTACAAGAAGCGATGGTACTTGGAATACCATTAGTTCTCTGTAACAATGGAGGCAGTGCAGCTGCTTCGCCACGTTGCATTCGTCAGTCACGTTGAATGACTGCTCCTCCGATTTCGAGTGACAACGGCACTTGAAATCCGAGTTTGCTTTACGTCTTGCTGATGTCTTAAAGCTCTCATTAGTTAGCTCGTCGTCTTCGACGAGCCAAGCGACGGGTCAGAGGGGGGAAGAATTAGCGATGTCAATATTTGCGGTGCAATCAACTCGCTTCGACTTCCCGTCCCCGTAGTCGATTTGTTTCCCCTCCCCCCTGCCCCTTCCTCCTTTCTCTCTGTCCCAGCTTCGACACCGACGCTGATTGTCATCCACACTTCCAGGCTGCCTCGCTTGCGTTGTTGCTGTTGTCTTTTCTCATTTCGCCGGCTCGTTTACCTGATCTGTACATAGCGTCACCGATAGCAACGGGCATCGACGCCAGGTATCCGTTTTAGCCCGAGTAAATTTGAGGAACACGCTCCGCTTTCGCGGAGACCGATACGATTCCTGTAAACGTTTATATTTGGTTTTTTCCCCGATTGTGTCTGTATCTTCATTGTTCTCAATTTATTAAGTAGCGAGTAGCATCACTTCCCGTCGCATGGATATTTTTCTTTCTATTTTCAACCGCGTTATCTAGCAAACTACAATGATATGTGACAAAGTCATACGTAGTAGAATCCGCGCACGGACCATTTGTACTTCTTACGTTTGACAAGTCTCTGGCAATTTGTCGGCGTTAAGAATGATCGAGCGTCTCGAAACGGATCGTGATGCCCGCTTGCCCGGCGGCGGTCGGAATCGCGACGGCGAAACGGTCGCGGGCGCGATGGAAGAAGAGAAATGTTGAAATTAAAGTTTTCGCAAGTTATTTGAACGCTATCGGTGGCGCGTGTGGTATGAATCGAATGTCATTTGTTGGACTTAAACGAGTGGGCGGCGGCGAGATATAAAGAAGGAGGACGACTGCGGGAGGACGGGGAAGAGGGGTTCTAATGCAAACCCTTTCTTAGAAGGAACAGCGGGGGCGTCGAATGGAAGAAGGACCACATCGGTGGAAAAGCGCGCGTCAGCGTCGCAAATTGAAAGTCCGCATCCAGGGACTCACTATTTTCTCGTCCCTCTCGTACAAATCTTTGTTCGCGGCTGAGTCGTTGTAATCCTTCGAAATCAAGGACGCCGTCGATAGTCACCGTAGTCATCACAGTTATTGAAAGTAGGTAGCAGTAATTGGGACGGACTGATTACTGAAACGTATACCTGCAGTGATGTGATAAGAGTTCATAAATGTCTCTATAAATTGTAACTTTTTTTTAACTACTGTAGCTCGTATAAAGTTGTTCGTTAAATTGCGTATTTATGCAATAATTAATGCTACATTACAGCGCGATTTCTTTCGATATTTTTCTCGATATTTCTCTCGATTACTTTTTCCCGGCGAGGATAATAGCCGAGAATAATGGACGAGATTCTACAATCAGGTAAATAAGACAAGGTCCCGTAACTGTCGCGCGATCTTTGTCCCCAACTAGTTCCCCACTCGCTTCGACGGCATTTTCCCTCGGCCTTTCCTCTTTGCTTTGCCTCTGTTTTTAGCCTTCCATTCTCTCTTCCACCTTTTCTACCACCTTTTCCTCCCTCCCTCTCTCTCTCTCTTTCTCTTTATCTCTCTCTTTCTCCCCTTCACCCTTACCTAGTGGCGTGACACATGGCCAGCATTTATAGCGCGAGATAGCGCCGGCGGTTCTCGACAGCGCCGGCAGATTTATCCTCCACGGTTATTGGAGTTATACAAAGGATTTTTCCAACTGATCCCATAAAGTATCTGTGCCTGATGCCCTATTATTTACGCAGCCGGCAGCGGCTGATGCCGCGAAAGCGCGCTCTAGCTTTTCGCTCTTCCTAGTTTTTGCGCCGGAATGCAAGCGTCGTCATGAGCTTGTCGCAGATGCTATTTTACGCTTCGTCGTTTTCGATTTATCGTAAAAGCGATACCAACGCCAATATCGTCTTTTCATCGGGTGAATTATTGTCGTCGATAGGACATCAACGGCATAGAGTATGTGAAATAATGTTTTTTTTACGACGAGACGATATAGCAAAAATAAATTCATTAGCTCAGCTGAATGGAGATATTTTACTTTATGTGTTATTTGAAACGACAAAATTGTCAGTAACAGCGAAAAGAATATTTAGAATTATTTTTTCAAGCGCTTGTTAAAAGCTTTTGTGGCAACCATTCTAAAGTCCATCATTCTTATCACGCGTGTTTTCAAACGCAAATACTTGCATTGTCTGCGAACTGCACGCGTTACACCGGCCCATCGTTGTAGTGTTTATCCCTATGCTCGCTCGTTCGTTCGTTCGTTCGTCCGTTCGTTCGTTCGTTCATCCATTTGTTTGCTAGCGACGAGTTCGTACTGCGTTGTTCGGCATTAATGGATGGCCCCTGTTTCCGTACATTTTATCGCCGACTGGAGCTCATAGGTATCGTTCGAATCGTAACCGCCGGAGCCAAAACTGGCCGAAGCATTGATCCAGTTCTGTAGAATCCAGGTGAATAGTGCGGTCCCACTCGTTATCTATGGTGATCCTGTCTTTGAATTCTTTCGGGTTTAAAAACGACTTACAAATCCTGGAAAGATTAACGATACCGATGGAACAGAGGGAAACGATGGATTATCAGAATGTGCATAGAATTGCACATATGTATTATATGCTTGACATACAACACACATGGGAAATGTTTTGAATGATTAAACTGTTTCGAAAAATAAAGTATTATAAATAAATTAAGCAAAAATTAATAATTTCTCAATTTATTCAGTAATACTTGTAATCTGAGGTTACAGTGATTAAAATTTTGCATTATGCAGTGTTACATATTGCCGCGTTGATAGAAAAGTAACACCAGTTAAAAATTAGATAATTTAAGATAATGAAAAGAAATTGACCCTAAAGATTTAAGGATTAACTTCCTTTCATTATTTTAAAAATATTAATTTTTCATAGTAAGTAGTTGTCACTTTTCTATCAACGCGACGATATCTCGGGATATTTTATCGGGTTTTTAGCGTGTTTTATTTTCATGCACTTTAATTATTGGAAAATGGAATATACGTAACACAGAAGAATATTTTCTTGCTTGCAGGACTCCGAAGGTGACACACCTCTTCACGACGCGATCTCTAAGAAACGGGATGACATGTTGGCTCTGTTGTTGGACCACGCCGCAGACATCACCCTCACCAACAACAATGGCTTCAACGCTCTGCACCACGCTGCTCTTCGTGGCAACCCAAGGTGAGTGCTTCGCGTTTTCAGATGTGACGCTTTTGTCCGCGACGCTGAATGCGCCGTTCTAGAATTTAACCGTCAGGTAGCGAGAGTCGCGGCGCAGAGAGACACCAATAAACAGCTTGCGCCGGATAACAATTACGCGCGTCTCGTTTCGCGCTAACTAATGGATCACCGTGTCCATGTATTTTGAAAATCCGCAGAACATCCGTGAAATATCGCATCCGTGAAATATTAATCTCACGCACGTTTGATTACCGTTTGTGCGTTAATTGATATTTTATTTGTGCGCACAATTGCGAACCGGGAATCCGGTTAATCAATATGATAGAGAGATACTACAGTTTCTTTATTCAAGACACGAGCGTTTAAGCTAAACGTCGCTCGTGTACAACGGGTTTTCTAATACGGGGCTTTTTCCGTAAGAAGTTCCGAGTGAGATTTTTCCAACGGCATGTCCAATCGGCCCGTTCTTTCTTCCGCCTTCTTTGTTCTCTTGTTCGAAGAATCATAAAAGAACGTCGAACCACAGATGTTCCCAAAGCTGTCGTCGTCGTTGTCGTCGACGTTCCTGTCGTCGTCTCGACGAAGTCTAATCGATCCGGTCATTCTCGAGAGGTAGCGAGTCAATTTTACCTCGATTCTCACCTCCCGCCCTCACGTTCAATTTAGCCACGCGGACTCTCGGAGCTTTTCGAGATTTGCCCACTTCTGGTTATTACTTCTCGACGCAAAGACGGAGTAACGAGAATGAGACGAGCGGATATTCCAATGGGGGCGATATCTAGTTTGAAACTACATTGCTTTGGCTGAAATAACATTATTTCGTAAGGACGAAATTCGATTTGCTTATTTTGTCCAAAATGTGTCATCTTTTAAAAAGGAGAAAAATAAAGAAAAAAATTAGAGAGCTCCTTGTGCAGTTTCAAAAAAAAGAAATACGTGACTCTGTTCTGTGACGATCTTATTTTATTTTTTTTAATCATTTGTCATATTTGTTTTCACTCGAGAATGCGAATAGCAATAATTTTGAAATATGGTTATATTGTTTTCTGTATATTTTTTGTATCTTGCTCTTTTTCTTCATCTTGTTTTACTTGATTTTCTCCTTATCTTTCTTTGTTCACGCGAGAGGTTTATTTCAACATTTCGTGCCTGCTTCTAAATCAAGAAAATGGCGGCACCGGATGCATACAGTAGTCCCACAGTCACGATTATGAGATGTCTACTTTTAATCCCTCAGTCGGATCGTGTGAACGTCAGTGATTCGTAGTCCTTTTCACTTTGCGACGATGTTATCGCTGAAATAACAGGAAAATTTTCACCGTGCAACGAGAAAGTAACGTTATCGGGATTTACAGATCGTTTTCCTTAACTCTTAAGTATATTAACAGTATTGCGAAATGAAATTAGTACAAATATAATTTTCTCTCTCTCGCTACAATAAAGAGAGATTTCGAAATCATTTGATGGAGAAAATTAATCAATACTCTAAATCTGAATCACTGGAAAAGTCAGTGATTGAATCAGTAACGTCGCCTTGCAGCGCTAATGAATAAGTGAAACAGAGCCGAATCCGCTATACAATTTTAGAACAGCGAAGTCCACTGATTGTCAGCGATCATAATATTATTTACTTATTCCAGCTCTTCACGCTTTATTGATTTTTTTGAGTTGATTTCACCGATTACTAGTGACATACTTGGAACTAATGCATTCAATAACCATTGAGAATCAGTGATATTCCACTGATTCAAATTTAGATTAGGAATCTCATGAATAGTTAAGATTCTAATTTATGTAGGCATATGTATATTAGAGGAGCTAATTGGTTATTATCTTATATGAAACGAAGCTGCAGTCTTTATTAATTAGAAAAATAGAAGATAAATTAACACCCTGTGCTGGTACAGTGTAATCTCTTATAATATTTTTATTTATATAAAGATTTCCTTTTTTTAGAATGTTGATTGCGCGATAAATTCGTTCAGTCGTATTGTCACGTTCTAATTGGCAACAAGGAAGAGTAAGACATCGTGGAACGAATTTCTCTGATAAATCACCTCGCATTTCACGCTTCTGCTGCCGTATCGGTGTACATAAGGCAGCATGTATTGATATACGCGAACGTTTATCTTTGTTCTGTCGCTATCAGCTGGAAAAACAACGAGGAGGGTGACTAAATAAGATTATATGAAAGATTTCCGATTAGATAAAGAAAAGGGATGGATGAAGATTATTCGGTCGATACATTGGATATCGCTTCGATCGAATTGTATATCCCGACGGTTCAATTTACTACCTACATCATAATCCGGGACATTACGAGGAATTAGCGAGAACTCGATATCGTTGTACCTATATTCCCATCTCCTCAGTACGAACGACAAGGGTAATCGTCCGAGGACGATCGACGTCAAGAAACGTCAACTTTGTTGCCAGCCTCGCCATAGCTGGGGTAATTATAGCGACTATCTTACTCGTAGGAAAGACGCTCGAGGGTGACTCGAAACTAATTCAGACTAGGATAGTTTGCGGTAAATGAGTACTCGAAACCGATGAGGTTTACTTTACCTGTCATTATATAGACCGAAGAGCGAAACGGTTTCGCGGCGCGGTGCCCTCAAGTATAGGCACCGCAATCACAGAAACGTATTAGCGCCGAGGTAGGCGGAATGTACTTGAGGCGTGCCGTACAATCAAGGATCGTTTGCTCTTCGCGAAGAAACAGCGATCTCCGCTTCGGCAAAGCGAGATAAACGCTATACAGTATTCGCGCGCGTTCGATACAGCCGTTATACGGGTCAGCCCGGCTGTTGTAAGGGGTGGCGTTTCGTACGTGATTGCGCCCTGTTCGAATGCGAGTTTAAAGCGTCAGGACGCGAGTAACGTGTCCGTGCTCGTTACACCGGTTGCATTCCCAAAGTACACTTAGATAAAGACGAATGTCGGGTATATTCACTGCGACCAATTCCGCTCCTTCTTCGTGTCCCAGTATTCTTCCCAGAAATCCTGCTCCCGGTCATGGACGGGCCGCGGCCTTCCTTACGGCGCTCTCTGCTGCCCTTTCCTGACCTCTGCTCGTGCCCTGTTGGCCTTTCCTCGCGTTTGCACTCGCCCTCTGAAGGGGCCGCCGCCGGTTTCTCTCAAGATCTGTGCCGTGAGGCGCTCTGAAGCCGAACGAACGGACGTCCGGAGACGTAATTTCCTGCTCTCTCTCTTCTGATGCGGCCTCCCCTCTCCCTCCCTCCCCCATTGCCCTTCCCTCTCTTGCCTGCTCGTCTGCTGCTTTGTAGGGTACATTCTCCGAGGGTTGTCGACGAAACTTCTCTCGTTTTCCATGCTTCTGCCCACGGTTTCTGCACGCTTCCGAATTAGGATCGACCGGCCAAACGTGATTGCGAACACTCGCAAAGATAACATTTACAAAGCCTTAAATTGCAATTATTACGAATCAACCGAGTGTTATTAATCACATCTGAAGACAGAAAGAATCAATGTATTATTTTCATCGAACGATTGAAATATTCTGGTTAAAGAAATTCTTGCATTCTTAAATTATTTCTATTTAGGGAAATTCGATTGAAATTTCTATTATTAATTATTCAAAATACATATTCCACGTAACTTCATTATTATTATACTAAATTGTTAATTATATCGTATTTATGTTTATTATTATTAAATCCATTGTGTCTCTGCTAAACCTTTTCAAAGGATTATTGCCGCAACATAATAAATTCCCACTCCACTCTGTGGGAGCGTAGCAGCGTGAAGTTACCGTATAATAAATAGTGCATCAGCGTTACATTATCGACGATGAGTATTCTATGAGCCATAATATTTTTACGGCCATCAAAACGCGGCGAACCCGATTGCAATCAATAATGCTTTATCGTTGTAAAAGTAGAGTACGGTCAAAGCGCCGGTCAATACGCGGGCGCTACAGTGGAAGGGCACTAAAATTGGTCGGTTATGCTATCCCTTTGTTATTGTCGGATCAGGCGATAGCCTGTTATTCAACCGTGATGGTCATTCTAATCATTATGCTCGCGGACAGAGATACAAACACGTGTCACGTACTAAATTCTACCACATGAATCTGATCGTGCCCCTCTGGCGCTAAACATTGCGGTACCGTCTGCGTGTCAACCCCTGATTGATGTAAATCACGAAATTGACGCGATTTAAATGGTTATCCTTTGTGACGCCTGCCATTGTAAAGAAACCATTGTAAAAGCCTCGCCTAGATTAGCACTTTGAAAACATACATACGTATGTATGTGTAGATACGTGCGCGGTACGGTGTGTTACTAGAGAGTTTTAATTCTCTTAACGAAATTTCCCTGTCAGCCTAGTGCACATATTTTTCTAATTATATAACTGCGTTAATTACGGTTTTTAATGTAACCGTTGCACTTCGCGATATCGTATTCCATGTTCGTATTTTTCATCACCGATGTGTATACGCGAGATCGTGATAGTCCACGACAACGTTATAACGCTAATTTGGGCTCGCTCTGATGTCTCGCGCGGCTTGATTATGTTAGTCACACACGCGGCACTCGGCACCGTTGATCCAGCAACGTACACACATCGCAACGCCCCGTGAGCCGCTTTGATCTTCCCACGGAGAGCCGTATTCTGATTGTGACACGCCGAGTCAGAACAGCGCAAGATCCCCGCTCCGCCGGTCAATTCCGCTTGTTTTGTACTATTTCGTCAGGACGGCGGTCACGTATGTTCCGCCGAAGAGAGCTTTGTCAGTACGGGGGAGTCCCGGCGGTGGCTCGTGATTAAAATTGTGTTACCACGTAGCCTCGCGACTGATTTCGTGCGGCTTTGTACATTAACGTGTCCGTCTATCCGTTCTGGCAATTCAGCTAGTCCTTCATTGACGTAGGCTTCCCTTTAAACATCAGAGCGGACAGCGATTGTTTATTCGAATCGCGTCCCGGATTAAAGACGAACTGATCTCTACGCAAATACTCTCAATTATCGCCGGCATTTCCTTCAATCTGGCCTAGTGTGGCGCGGCCTCGCTTAAACTCCGTCATCGCCGTTTCTTTTTCTCCCAAAGGGATAAAACACGGAAGAATTCATATCACGGACTTTACGCGCGGACTTCCGAGTTCTTGCAGGCAGGACTTTCGTGTGTCCTGTTTCGATTGGTATTCCCGGGCACGCTCGCGCGCGAAGAAATAGCGATAGTAGAAAGTAGTAGTAGTAGTAGTGGTAGTATAAAAAGAGAAAAGCGGAGCAGCAGAGGAACGGCAGAGAAACTCGCGGGTACTCGGTCGTACATTTCGTTTCGCGCGCGCGCGCGCTAAGACGTTCCGATCGACAGCCGTAAACTTCGGAATAGTTGTCGGAATAATTAGCTTCGGTTCTCTCACTACCGGATGCCCGTCGTAGCTAAGACGGGGTTTTGCCATAGGAGGCACGACACGAAAGGATAGAAAGGGGTTGCTCGGAATGGGTGCTAACGATAAAGGCGGGGGGGGGGGGGGGATAATCATTTAAATAGCTCGTCGAGCGCAAGCCATTTAATTTGCTCCGGCGAGGATCTAATTACTTCCAATAGTTTGTTAATTTCATTCGCCTACTTTGCCGCCATTAAATAATTATTACGGCACAACGGCGGCGTGAAAGGGGACAGAAGAACAAAGCTCGTCGCAGACGATACGGAACGCTATAAGGGAAAGCGAGTTTAAGGAATTCCGAAAACGACGACGACCCCCATTTCCGTGTACGACCCCCGTGTGCCCCGTTAAGCGAGCGAGTCCGTTCAGTGCAGTTCAATTCAGTTTGATTTTAGTCTTATTGTTAGACAAAAAATCTTTAGATAGATTTACTCAATATTATATTAACTGATCTGAACCAATCGAATGCAGTTTGTTTGCGGATTAGATTGTAGCTATTACAAATACAAAGGGAAAATGGAAAGGGAGCGAAGTTTTGTCGAGCAATACTTGGAATTTTATGTGTTATAAGTAGGATTTTATGTATTAGACTTTTCGCATCATTGGAATATGACGGAAATGCTCAGTTTACTTCGTAAACGTTCGTAAACGGACGTGTGAACATCTTCCGCAAAACGAGTACGTCGAGTTGATTTGGTCACTCCACGTACATTAATCGAAACGATGATGTTGAGAAAAGAGAGAGAGACAGAGAGAGTAGAATAACCAATACCTGTACGACATTCTTGACGCACGGTGTGCTTGCGTTTATGCATATTACATTGGCGAATACGCGAGACCGTCTGAGCTCGCAAGCGGAGCTTTTCGCGCGCGCCCGCGCGCGCACCGTTCTCCGAAGCTTAAACTACAATGGCACGCTAACTACAGTCGTAGTTGTGGCACATAATAATGCGATGGCACCGCAGAGACGAGCACGGCCGATAATGTGCGCCGCAAGCGCACACATACACACCTACATCCGCGCGCGCGCGCCCGCGCGGGCGATTATGTATGTGCGCGAGCAAGAGGCGGGATGCACCGCCAACCGCGTTATATCTATATCGAGTTATAATAGTTCTCGTGTTAAATCGCATGAGAGCCAAATCGCTTGGAACTAACCCCAGAGTATTCCCGCACCTTCGCGATCTCTCTCTCTCGTTGTCTGTGCCTCACCTCGCCTCCTCCTCTTTCCGGTCCCCCGCGACCTTTCTCGCCGGCCTTAGGAAATAATGCCGCCGTTTTCCACTAAAAATTACGCATTCAACCGTTGTTGAAACCTTTCTTTCTCGCGTTGCCTTCCGATGGTTCTCCCCCCCATTCCCGGTCATTAATTAGGAACCGTAAGAAGCCACGACTTTTCCAGATTCGATCGAGTTACAACGTTATATTCCCGAAGATATATCGCCGGTGAAACCATAAAAAGCGTCAAGCTCTTTCACGAAAACTTTTTATCATCCCCTAAAGCCGTCTGTTCCCGTAGAGGTGTAAAATATCGTCGCAGTAGGAGTTCCCGTTAGTACAACAGTAATTTTCTAATGATGGAAAGCGTCCTCGTATTTTTTTTTCTTTTTGCTCATTCCGGCGCATGCCTTAGAAATATCGGACTTAGAAGAATTTCGGCGGTTCTAGTTTCAATTTATCACGCCTCGCTAATTCGCAACAATAAAGCGGCTATTTTTACTCTCACCGCACTGTAGTTAGACGGAACATCGAGTTTCCAGGACCGTATTTCTTGCGAGAAAATTTATTTGCGCTCTTTAGTGGGACGGCTAGCTTCGCTGGATACGCGCGTTGAGAATTACTTCCCCAGCAATGTTCATTACGATGGTTTTACTATCGCGAGATTGATAGCAAATTGAGTTTATAGATTCTTCTTTTTAAAACCTTATTACTTTTTGGAGACACATACTGCACAAATTCCCTTCAATTAATTAAATTAATTAAATTAATTAAAAGTCGTAAGTTTTATACGCTCAGTTTTGTAGCTTCTTTTTTGACTTGATCTTATTTGCCTGACTATAATTTTTGTAACTTTTCTAAGATGAAATTTCTTAATTAAGACATTTCTAGTGATTCACGACTGTAATACTTGTTTTACGTAAACATCATTACCAAAGCAATAATGATATTTACGAGAATAAGAGTTAAGAGTCTCATTAAACGACGCATAATAGCATAGTGTTTCGTCGTATTTCCAGCTGCGGCTTCCTAATATCTTTTTAGCGAATACACACGAAGACTCTCAGCCGAAATAATGAGACGCGCTATTCCTCGAAAGGATTCACGGGATTAGAAAATATTCCGTGAAACGTACGACGATGGCTTTCGTGCATGGATTTGGTTTCGGATTAAATGAATCTCTCCCCTGAATTTGCGGTGTTCCCTCGTAAATTGCACCGAAGAATCCGATATTAACGGCGGCGAGAGTCGCGCGCCCGTGATATGGAGTCTGCGCCGAGGTCGTGGATACACGAGGTCGGCAATTGCTTGTTCTTCCGAAGTAGGTGAGGGCGGAGGGAGGGGGGGGAGTGTATACCGGGGATATGTATTAATGCCTCAGACGCCGATCCAGCTGACAAAGCACGATCAGCGCAGTCTGGTGAGTTCGAGGTATTCCAACAAGAGGATCGCGATGGTTTTGAGCGCGCGGATATGGATACGTGCGGCGAGATCGCCCCAGCTCAAGGCATAGCCCGTAATCCAAATATGAAAGATTTAGATTGTCTTGCGATAAGGAAGATGTCACGGGAGAATAAACGATGATCATTGTGATTAAATGAAATCTAATAGAGATGTGTTTTTATAAGAATAGAACACAATTGTAGATGTACATTAATATGTAATTATAGAAATTATTAAGCTACTTTTGTGATGATTGCAAAAATAACGATGCCTTTGTAAGATAACGGGAAGGTGGTCACGTATATATCTCGTATTACGGTGAACGAATGCTCGTCAGCTTGTATGTCCTACGTACAACTTTGTGGGATGATTGTAAGAAGTGTGACGTCAGCGTTTATCAAATCTTCCGAAGGTTTCGATTCAGGAAGCCAGAGTTTCCAGGTCGCTGGATAGCTAAGCCGCTATCCCGCCTCTGCGATCTCTCTTCCGTTCCTGTTCTTCTTAACTCCCTTTTCCTTCCCCTCTATTTCCTACTTTCCTTCGCCCCTCCTCCTTATAGAGTTTTTCTTTTCTCTTTATCCCTCTCGCTTTCGCATGTGCGTTTCTTTTTCTCTCCGCCGTTTCCTCGGAAATTGGTTAGTTGCTTTCAATTCTGCGCAGGACTGAGGAAAGGAAGCGCGGAGCAGCATTCCTTTGTTTCTTCTACTTTGTCTTCGGCTCCGTCGAAACTTTCGTATCCGGAGTTGCCTCAACTTTTTTTTTCTTCTACGCTATCCGTCGATTCTTCTCTTCTCCTCGCCTACTGCAGATCGTCGCGAAACTTATTCGGTTAGCGTCTCCATCGCGTTCGCTTGATCATCGACGAGTAACTCTATAATCGAACAAATACACAATGGCTTTTATTTAATTAATTACTTATTGTTTATATATTTACTTATATGTTAATGTATTTAGTTATTGTTTATATATTTAATTGACTTTATTATTGATTTTCTAATTACTTGAACAGTCATATTTTATTCGAATATGTATTCTCATAACAAAACTCGATATTTTTGGAAGGATCGATTTATAATCAATTAAATTTCTTGATTTCTTGATTTCTTTAAATTTGTTGCGAAATTATCAAGAATTTGGTTGCAACGGAGCAGGGCTCGGATGATTTTTCTTAAATTTTCGGAGCAGCGCTTCGTCGCGTGTATCGCTTCCACGTGCGTCCGGCGCCAACGTCGTATTTCACGTCGCTACACTGGCGGATAAGTGATTTCGTTTTAAATTTGCCGCACGCGCCCGTAATTAGTTTAACTCCGTTCCGAGAATTTATTAAGAAGAGAAGAAGGTGGCGCGAGACACCCCTCTCACGTTCTTTTACGTCCCGTGCGCGTTGCAAGCCGACGCCGCTGCTGCTGCTGCTGCTCAACCCCTCCGAGGATAACTACGTGCTCGGAGATTTACCTCGACCCGACCATGCGCTCGGTTCCGTCACTTCCGCCAGAATTGTCTGAGAGGGATTTTTAAAGTTCGAGAGCACTTCGGAGTCCTCATGTTGTACTCTACAATCGTGCCGAAGTGTCTACACGTGCCTCTCGCGCACGCGTGCCTCGTTCGACTCGGCCATTTTGTTTCTGATTGTCTTTCTCTTATCCTCGATTGTGCATTATAGTACTGACAATCCGCACGAAGGACAGGGACGAGGAAGAGAAGAACTGGAACGACGATTTGCGCATTTCAAGTAGGCGATGCTTTCCTTCGTTTCGTCTCAAGCTTAAATCGTCTTTTTTTTTTATTTTGACGAACCGAGAAGGGATTCCACGCTGTCCGTGTGTGTTTGGTAAACGTTTGACAAAGGTGGGAAGAAGCGATGAATTTTTAACTTTCGAAAGCGTGAGCCCTATCAATGAGACATACACTGCAGAATTGCGAGAGTAGCGCGTCTCCAAATAATCCCTTTTCACCAGTCGCCAAAGGAAATAGGTTCCCGAGTTCGCGCGGAACATCCTCTTCAATATCGCTCTTTCTATGCGCCCGGTAATAAATCGCCGGCGAACTAATATTCCTGCGGCGATATTGCTGGTAATATTACCATGGTAAATGATCTCGATCACCGTTCTCGAGGGAGCCCTCCACATCGATATTAAAATAGGAATCCACGTGGCCCTCAAGGAGATTTAATTTAATTTAACGTATGCAACACGGGTTATTCTTGCAATGACCGGTTTTACAGCGCGTTTAATTGCAAATATTTTCGTTTAATTAAACGCGTTATTTTTTGCCACGGTATTTATTTATTGTTGTTTTCCGCGATTTATCTTCTAAATATCTTAACTGCGCACTCTTTCTCTCTATCTCTTTCGTTCTCCTTAATTAGTCGTAGTTATTATTTTTCAGAGCGTGTCCTCATTAGATAACCAGCTGATATATTTAACGAGAGGAACGATTAAGACGGTAGCGATATTGCGCCGCGTGTTCGCGAAGTAATTGCATCCCCGGCGCGCGTAGCGCTTCTTGACTCTAAACGGATCGGTTTTCGTTCCTGGTCTTCTCCACTTAAGATACATTCAAGTGCCTAGTTAAATCCTCGTGATCTTAAATTTAAGTGCAGTACCGGGAGTTGTTAAGCCGCGTTTTATAGGATCCCGCTGCTGCCTTTACGAAGGCGTCATTTGCCGTTTCTCGAATCTGGAGTATGGAGGGGTAAAGTCGAGAATCGACGACGGAGGGGTGACGAAGAAACATTAAAGGAAGGGAGAAAGAATCTAATCTCATAGAAATATCACTCCGCCACTGCAATTTCGCAATCAATCGCTAATGCTCAAAGGGATGCTGTCTATCGGCTGATCCTTTATCGTCTTCCTTTCCCTTGTACTTCCTCTGCTTTCTGCTTTATGTTTCTCTCTCTCTCTGCCTTCTTGAGTGAAACGATTATTTATCGACGCGCCACGTTAAATCGACCTCTTTCGCGCCGTGGCGATATCTTTTGGACGATTTCAGGACTGACCGAAACTTCGTCCTCGATTATAGATCTAGTGGAGCGTAAGTGACGATGATCGTTTTAGGTCAGAGCGTATCTACGAGAGTTTGCAGTTTTAGATGTACATCGAAGATGTTCGCGCGAGATTATGTTGTCAAGACCGGCAAATGGATGACTTTCGTTACGCTGATTAAAGTTTCGCGTGTTGTTTAGTCGGGCGGTAATTACGTTATTTGCGTTCAATGCCGCAGAAGCTAACTAATAGATGAGCGAAAGTATGCCGACTAGTTCGCAAGCGAAACGGTTTTAATTAGTTCATTAACTTGCTCGCAATATTACCGTTAATTCTCTCCTTATTTTGTATTTGCTATTTTTATGGCGATTTTAAATGAAGTTGATCAAGCTCAGTTTTGTTATTTAATAAAACAATTTTATTATTTAACTTTGAACGTCGCAAAATTCAATAATCACAGGAAAAATGTGTGGATAATCACGAGTGTACCTACATTCGTAGGATTTTATTTTACCTAAAAATTTCTGATTGCGCACATTTTTTGAAATACCGGCCAGCAAAGCACACGCGCTCATCTTTCCGCTCGGATGTTTCTGCTTACTTGTTCGTTATCGTGGAAAGCGATCTCCACCCCGGACGACGCGGAGGTGCGAAATGTAAAATGGGCCGTTTTATCAAAGGCGAAATTCGCCCGGAGACTGAAATTTGTCCAACGTAGCGGAAGCCCTGGATTACGATGGCGGGCCTGTCTCTTTCTCGCTCCCGTCCACGGCTGCTCCGCACCTTGCTCATCTCCATCCTCCTTCTCGCGTCCCGGTTCCTTACGCTCTTCCTTCTTTGAGAAAAAGGGTAACAAAGTGTTAAAGTTTTAATCCGAGAAGGAGCGCGCCGCGCCGGGCGCGGACGAGGAGCGAGAAACTGCGGGTGGCCGTGAGAGGGGCTGCTGGGAAGAATGAGAAATAGAGAAAAGAACGAAAAAGAAGCGACAGTAAGAGGGGGACAGAAAAGAGGACAGAAAAGGAGGGCGGCTAGAAGGTTACGGGCAGTGAGAAGAAGACGAGACGACGGAAGGAGTAAGGAACTGCGCGATGGAACGGAGGAAGAGAGGACGTAAGAAGGAAACGGGACGACGCGACGGGGGGTACGCCAGGAAAGTCTTTGTAATCGCAGTTTTCTACTTTTTCCTGGAGTCGTAGCGGTAGGGTGAGTCGAGCCTGGGAGAGGTGAATCTAGATTCCAGGTGAGTGGGTGGGGTAGATGGAGCGACGAGGACCGGGCGAGAGAGGGTATAGCGCTGGTGGAGAATAGGGACGGCGGAGGGACGCGGTAGAACGGGGAACCCTCGGTAATGGTAAGGGTAGATGGGTCGGTGCAAGGGTGTGCTTGAACAGGGATTTACGGAATTTATCACTTGAATTCCCTGTAAAGGATTAGCAGACATTCCCTCGCTCCGGCAGAGACGTAGGGGGTTACTGCAGTGGGTTACCTACCCTACGAACTTCTTGGGACGATAGCGCCGCCCGCTAGCTCTGCGGACCCGATTCGCCCCACCCATATGTGCCCTCGAATTTCGATTGCAGTCATTGAAACGAGATCCATCATTTTATATCATTAATGTACGATAATTGTTTTTAATTTACAAAAATTTACGAAGAGAGATTGGATGTTGCAATATTATCTCACTGATTTTTGTTGGGCTATCTTTATTGTAATATTTTGTTGTTTTTACCAAAAACAACAAAATTTCTGAGAAATGACAATATGTGGAACTCTAAATCTCCATGAATAAAAGTATTATTATAATATCTACAGCTTTCTTTTTTGTTATTGCATTAAGATGTAAGAATGCATCAGTCTAATATCCTCAACAATTCGAGTCGAATCCGTGCTTGCAACATCCGTAATCTCGCATCGCGGAAGCGTTCGAAAACGGGCCATATTGAAATATTTTGCGATGTTATCGGACGATACAGGTCGTTCCCTCTGCGCGCATGATATTCCTCGAGTGAGTATTCAACACCAGTTGGATTTCCTCGAGACGACCCTTCGCGTCGTATCGCCTGCATTTTACGAGCCTCGAATTGTCCGATAGGGCTCGGAACTTCCTTCTTGGATTCCGCCGCACGCCGCATGAAGCGGCCGCACGAAATTAGAATAGCCGGGATTTTTTATGATCCATGGAATTAGAGGCGACAATTCCCGGCAATCTGTCTTCACGATTTTTAAATCTTATCCTCTCAAAAAAGATTTTTGATAACGAGACAAAAAATATTCTTGATTATCGCTTGATCTTATCGCAATCTTATACAATATAAAAATATATAAAACACTATTGAGATTAGATCAATAATTTTTATTTTTCTTCCTCAAATTCAATAAGATTGATTTATTGCCTTGAGACAAGAGTAACGCATATAAATTTAAGTTTATATAGTCTTACGTTTAGAATAAATTAGGAAAAAGACGATTGTAACGCTCAATGTCTGCGCAAATATTTGCAAAGCCGTGCTATCGTCTTTCTTCCATCATTTTATTCTAAATTTAAGAACTTTTTATTTAAGAGTAAAATATTTCTCTTTTAACAATAACTATGATTTGTTTAATATCGATTTTATTTTATAATAGATCAAAAAGGAATAGCATTGGATCCGAAAATTTTTTCTATGAATGTGTTTTTACATTTGATCTAAGAGATAGTTTTGATATATCCTTAAATAATATATTCTATGCTCAGATCTTCCATGTGAATGCATTATATTATTATTATAATTTCATAGAAAATGCATTTTTGCTGCAGAGACATAAAATTCGCGTAATAAATTCGTACTATTTCTGAAACTTCTTCAGCATTTTCAGATTGACACAGTTGTTCAATTGACATAATTTTTCCATTTTGTTGCAATATTGATATCTAATGTAATACTGTAAATTACACGTAATTTCAATTTACTAAAACAACATATGGCAGCTATGAAAGTATACGCTAACTTCGAGTTTTTTTTCTTCTGTGAATGTGCCATCGCGCGGTAGAAGGACAAAGTTCATCGTACGCCTAAAGTGCGCGATTCTCAGCGGCGTTATTGTGTGTACCGGCGATTCGATCGACTCCCGCTTTTCTGCCGATTTGCTCTCACAACATCTCGAAGAGAAAATATCTGTCGGAGATAAGCGTCCGCGTTCCCGTTCCTCTTTTTTTTTCTCTATTTCTTTACCATTTCATCTCATCCCCGCGTCCGTATCAATCGACGACAGTCGTGACCGTCCCGGCGGAGGCTAAAAGCAAACCTTGGCCCGATCTCTTTGCGATGGTCCCATCCATCCCCTAACGTAAACGTAAACACGGATATCTATATACAAGGAAGGACCATTCGAGCGGGAGCGAGGTTGCAACACGTGCCGGGGTAATATATCGACGGCTAATAAAATATGAAAGGCTCCCTTCTGTATACACGATTTCTTACCTTACTCTTTTGTCGCGCGAGAAAATCGAGGGTCGAATGCGTCGAGAGGCGACAGGTGCGACGAACAAGAAGCCGTCGTTTCTCCGGCGAAAATTCACCAGAAGGTTGGGCAGATTGTAAATTTTACATTTTTCTCAGACATTTCTTTTTTGGATGGAATTCCGACGATTTTCGAGTCAATCTTCAATATTCCTCAAATTTGTTACGTAGATTTTGTCTCCAATCGAAAGGACATTTGGCGAAAGCCAAAGATTTTTGGACAGAGAAATGTGGTTTTTTTTTTTCGGAAGCCTGCGCAATAAATTTGTGCGGGATGATTATTTTTGAGTCGATATTTCTTGCTTCTTACATAAATTCGTTGAAATGGTTGAGGATCGAGCTGTGGCGCGCACAGGAAAATGAAGAAGGGCGAAACTTCACGAAGCACCCATTATTAGAATTACTCGCTGCTAAGAAGGAGAAGACTAGGGAAAACATGGTATACGCGAGGGGAAACTGAGGAATTATTCCGCAGCCCTTCTAAGCGGCGCGTAATGCCGGGGCGAGCTCGCCGAGTAATCAGGATGCGCGTTGCGAAACGTAGCGGCTGCAAATTCCGGGGTTTCTTCGCGAACCAGCAACCTCGGAAGTAACCGCTCCCGCGTAGAGCAACGCACGTTCGAAACTAACACAATGCACGGATACTTCTGTCCCGCGCGCATAGCGCGGTAGAGGGGGGGGGGAAGGGAGACGGAGGGACGGGGATAGAACGTTACATAGAACAGCGTACATACAACGCGTATATAAGAGGAACTCGAAGTACGGCCATATCGTGCGCAGCAGGGCAATTCGAACTCAAAAGCTTCCAAACATCTTCAATATAAGTTAGGGAACTGTACTTAGGTTACCTCCGTAACCAGGCCCGCATACGAAACAGTCCTCGAATAGTTGTGTGGTATTCTCCTTATTGCAAATAGTATACGTGGCTTCTTGCCCGTGGCCTCCCCGCCTCTCACCTCGCCACCGTTCTCTAATTAGCTCTTGAATTAGACGTGCGAATTAATTGGCCGTTGCGCCTCGAAAACGTACCGAGATATGTCGATGGCACGCAACGGCAGAATCCGGCGAACGGGGAAATGCAGATGCCAACGCGCGCGGGGATCCGCGCGTATGCGGGCTGCGCGCGATTTTCCGAACGCACAGCTCACGCACACGGTACGGGGGGGCCTCGGACTGATCGACTCGCTGCGGGGTTAATTTCGTTGCTCGCCGATTCTGCGCGCGATGTGTTGAAATGGCGTTGATGATGTTCAACACGCGCGGCCGAGTTCATTAAGTTTGACGCCCACACCGCCTGATTACGGACGAGCAGATTTAATCATCGCAATTTCACGGTCCGTCGTTCGCGGTCGGTGTTATCGTAAACTATCAGAATATTCCCGGTACTATAATGCGGCGTACCGGCCGGTTCGGATTCAAAGATCTATTGTGCGCGCGGCGACGCGTCGAATTAATTTGACGTTCGACGAGAGCTCGAACTCGATCATCAATCGCGATTAATGTAATCGATCCGCCCGCTTTGACGAGGGGGCGATTAATTACGTCCTTGACGAACCGTGTCGCGCAATTAGGAAACGTTCTTTGAAACTTGTTAGCGGAGAGGTTACACGTGTGCGTGTGAAAGTACACGAGTGCGCGAAACGTCGTGCCGACGCCACGGTTTGCGTGCGTTGACAAGGTGCATTTTCACAGATAATTACAATAGTTTACACTGTGCTGAATCCTTGCCGGCGCAGGTGCATCGGCTGCACATTTGCGCCGCTTTCTCTCCGTCTCTTTCGCTCGCGATACATGTAGCTTATGCACGCGGCTCGCTTGGCGTATATCCGCATTTGCATGGCTATGTAAATACACATTATAATGACAACCGGCCGGTGCAGTATTGTATCTCGGCTGCACACAGCCGCGCTCCCTCGAAGCAAACACGACGGCGGACCGTTACTCCTGCTTCCCGGAAGTAAATCGAAAATCTCACGAGGACGGAGGAAGATTGCGATGCAATCTTCGGGGGTTGCTTGTCTTCGGCGCGAAAAAGCGAGTGTCACGCGATGCAATAATTTCGCCATCTACCAACGAGGAGAAGCCGTGACAAGTAACTAACTGTAAAATACTGTAAAATACTGTAACACGCTGTCAAAAAGAGTTGGAACTTCCGCAGTGATACATTAAAATTGTCGTGTAAAAGTTTTCAAGCTTTCAGGGGAATATTTGTTAAATGACAATTTCTGCTTATTTACTTTTTTTACTTGCATTTAAAGTTCTTTTGTTCAGAATTGTTAGTAAAGACTAAAATTTTATGATACCATGATAATTTTAATATTGTAATATCGTATTCGAAAATATAATTCATTATTACGAACTTTTGTATTATCGAGAAAGATCTTGTTTTAAATTATCATATATAATACTTATCGTGCTATCATTAGGTAAACTTTGACTCTGGTAAGTTAAGATACGCGAGTCTACATTTTACCCGAGCGTGGGACGTCCGCGTTCGCTTATCTGCATTTTTTTAAAGAGAGAAGCGGCGATACTTGGCGTCTCTTATCTTCGATATACACGGAGGTGCACACGCCGGCCGAAGTCAAGAATATTTAATGGGGCGTGGAGAAGCGCCGGTAAGCGCGCAAATAAATTCGCGGTGAGTTTATCGTCTGTGAAAATGTACTTTCGATTCCTCTCAATTTCACGAATCCCTCCGGCGCGTTTTCGTATCAAACGCAAAGCGAATTTTCATTGTCACGCTCGGCGGGATAGAACGGCTCGCCGATCGTGATACATTTCTCGCGGGGCCCAGGGGCGCGCCAGGATCGCCGGATCGCCGATCGTGTTACTTTTCCGGAGTGCTCGTTCGATCCGCTATCGTATACTCACGGCACGGCGCGGCGTCTCACGGTTTCAGCGATCCATTCCGCGCGCGGGATCGCGTCGCCGTGAATCACCGTTTGATCGGACGACGACGATTTGTCGTTTCGTTTGCTGACCACAGATCGCCGGAAGAATGGCCTCGGAAGTGCTACCTGCAGCGCCGGAGAGCGTCCCCGTCGATTCCATTGGACCCATCCCTATTTATCTCCCTCAGGTTTTTCAGTCGTCTCGACGGATCGTCTGCTTGCTGGCAAATTCAGCGGAGGAGGGAATAGAGAGGGCGAGGGGGAAGCTCACTCGCATACGTCGAACAGAAACTGTTTTCCTAGCGAGCGAGAAAACCGTACGGCATGCGGATCTGCGAGATCGCACAATGTATCCTCCCACCCTAACCCTCCGCTTCCCTCGCCCCCGTGCTTTCACGAAAAGTTTTTCCGCACGCCAGCTTTTGGGCAACACGGCCGGACGGAGCGGACGGCGGAAAAACATTTCTCCGCGCCGTCGACGTCCGCGTCGGCGTCGATGTCGGCGTCGGCGTCGCGCGCGAGCGCGACGCGTGCGAGTTTTCTGTTTTGTCGGAACTACTTCTCCGGAAGAGCTTTTTGTCTCATTTCTGTCCCTCCGCCCCTCTCCCTCGCCGCTTCCTCTTCGTCGCTCGTATACTCTCGTCGTCTCTCCTCTTTCCACGAAAAGAGAAGCGTCCCGGCGAGTTTAAGAAAGTTGTTCAATTCCTGGCGCAAGTATGACACAAGTGAATCCACCGAAGCTTCCGTGAAAGAGCACGGAAATGCTTTTTGTCCGCGTTTCTTGCTTCCCTTCCAAGTTGCTCGGAACACGTCCTGTATCTATACGTGCAGAGGGAGACCACGAGAGAAACCACGTATTGCACGTCGGCGATTGGTTCGTCGAGATATAATTTACGTATGCTGGTTCGCTTCCGCGATCAAAGAAGTATCTGTTTTCTTTGGTTCTTTAAGGAATCTCTCTCTCTCGCAGACTTTGTTCGGCGAACTTGTTCGCCGCATTGTCGCTCGCCGGAATTCGTGCAGCTTTAAATTACGTAGCGTGACATTCGCTGCGCTCGCATCCTCCTTCACGAGCTAAGATATCGTCGCGCGAGGTGCCTGGCTTACCGAAGTTCCATTTCGCAGAACTTGGAGTAGCTCCGCCGCCGTCGATAGGAATGAGGGCGGGGGCGGTCGGGGGGGAGCCAAGGGGCAAAAGCACAACTTGCGAGACAGTGCACAGCCGGAAGTTCCACACCGAGTCTGGCGGCGAGAACTTACTTTTGCCGGTTGTTTCTTCGTCTTTCCCGTTCTTCTCTCAATCCTCCCGTCCGTTTCCCCTCTTTTGGTTTATTCGAATCTTTTTTTTCCCGCCGGTGATGTATACGCGCCGACGATCACATAACTCACCTTTGAAAAAAAAAAGTTCGTTCTGCGTCACAGATAATTGTCACGTATTCTCGTTTTTTTAACGAATAACTCCGCGTTATGCACGGGCCGTGTGTATATGTACGCGGTTAACGGCCCGCGGATTCGCGCAATTACGAGTTCTGCCGCACCGCCAATTTGATCGCGTGCGATCGTCCAAATTACCTCGAAATGGCGCGCAGAACTATCGTCCGCGATTTACATGTAAATCGCGGGAACACGGTGAATAGCCTTCCGTATCCTTTTCCATCGTTGTCGTTTTTCTATTTGTTCCAACGGGGAGAAAAAGCGAGGGGGGGGGAGGGGGGATACGAAATCTTCCGTCGAAATGTTATAGCGTGTGAAATGGAAAAAGGGAATATGCTCTTCGCACCGTGTTGTCGTAGAGAAGATCTTTTCTCGCAATCGCGCGATTTAACGCTGAATACTCCGCGCGTTAGAGCATTCGTGCGGAGTTATCACCGGGTGGTGATTTGCGGCGCAAAGGATTCCGGCGCGCGGTCGGTCGATGCGAACGTATAATGGGGGCCGTGGAAATTTTCGCTGACGTTATAGAAATCTAGGACAGGTTTTAGAGAGAGCGGCTCTAGAAATAAGTGTTTAACCTCGATCCTTGCCATATCCAACTATTCTAAATCCAGTATGCAAGTGGAGTAGATAGCTGATAGGAGATACCAGATAGCGAAGTGCAGCGTTGCATGCATCCATCTGCGACGGGGAAGGGGGGGGGAGGGACTGTTTGGGGTCGGGGAGCGAAGAGAACCGAGACAGACTCGTTCGAAGTAGCCTGAATGGACACGAAATAGGTCGAGTCGATGTTGCCTACGTGAGCTGCCTCAAGGAGAAACATTCGTAATGCCTCGTTCTAAGGCCAGATATTGGCCGCCGCGAGGTAGGCGGAAATAAAGAAAAATAAATGCGTGGCGAAGGTTAGTTAGCGATAACGTATCGGGATGTTTAATGCGTTCATCGCCAAAGACTTTTTTTTCGTTGGCGTTACAGTATTTATTCAGATTTCTCGGATTTGCATAATTCAGACTGTAATAAAAGCGACCTGAATAAGTAATAGGTGCAAGATAAACGGCGCATTTTGTTGTACAAAAAGGAAGTAAGAAATGCGCACTTTCAAGTTAGAGTGTTCCGCTATGAAACTTTCGAGAATTCTGCGTAGAAGATTTCCTCGTCGAGCTATATACAAGTATCGTGAAATCGCATTTAAACTTATCGTCATTTTACAAATATCGTAAGAAAGAGACAGTGAAGCGGAAATAAAAGGGGGCCGAATAAGGGAAGTCCGTACTTCGTGAAGATCGTGATCCGAAATAACAGTCACTTCGATCCGCGTGGCTTAAGTTCCAAACTTTGGAAATGGTTCCGCTGCAGATTGAACCTTATATTATCTTCAGGCAAAAGGATAGCGATTTCAAGTCTCTAAAACCTTTACTTTTCGAGGGTTGTGCCAAGTTGTAGAACGATAAAGACGTTAGAAAATGTCGAGTTAGCCTCAAGAGACAGTGGAGATTTCGCGCACGTGTGCAAAGAAAGGAAATGATGTAACATTAGAAAACTAACGTGAAAGTCGTACAGTTTTAAGGGCGAAATCTTTCTGTTATGAAATTGCTATGTTATTCTCGTGTACTGCATTATAGCGTTCGTAAATCGTTACTTCCCTCTCTCGAGTCGCTTTCGGGATGGAACCGCGCCGTTTCTTAAACTAATACGGTAAGCACCGTCGCAGAACGATCGTTGATGCCACGGCCGAAACGACAGAGGCGGAGGCAATGGCTGCGGTCGCCGGCATTAGGGGTTTTAGGGAGGCTTTGCAGGTTTGAGGGTGCGGAGGTGTAGGCGGGCGGAGAGGGGAAACAGAATGGAGGGCCAGCTCGGGATTTTGGTCGGAGGTCGGACCGAGCTTGCACTGTTCACGGCGATTAATTCATTGCCGCTTACCGCATACCGCTTTTTGCTCCCCGGAATCGCCTGCTTCCTGCTCGTCCGCCTTTCTCGATTCTCCTCGTCGTTCCCACGCGCGTCGTCTTCGTTCTCGTCTCTCTCCGGTCCTACTGCCGCGGCTATTTGAAACAATCTCGGTGTTTTCTTTCTCAGGCACGTAACCTGCCCCCGCACGCAAGAACGTGGCCCACGGCTGGCTGAAGCCGCGTTAAGCCGAAAGTGGTGAGAATCGATGCGGTCCGCTTGCCCGTCTGCCAGTCGCGCGCGTTGCTCTCTCGTACACACGCGCGTGCACACACGTCGAATTTAACCGGTCGCTTTGCTCGCGGGAATTTGAAATGCAAAATAGTAACGCGAGCGGACGCCGATAGCGCAGTCGAGCTGCCGCGTGGGATTTTCTGCGGTCGCGACGTCCCCCGTCGCGCTTTGCTGTCGGCGGTGGTATATCGGTGTGGCGCGTTAACACTTTTTGATTTCGCCGAGGCTGTCACAATTGACGAGAAGTTGATTGGTACAGCGTGCAAAAAGTGCCCGTGTACCACGCTGTTCGCTGATAAATCTATTGTTATATATAAGTCTGGCGTATTTATTCCTTTTGATATTTTACTTACATGTACAGATGCACTGGTTTTTTTTTCGTACTGTTCCTTATCCCTTTTGTTGTTATACTAAATAACCGAAACTAAAATTATTCACAATTCTAGTACATTTTGAAGAAAATTATCGAAAATAATTTTATTACGTTCCAAAGGTAGAAGGGTTAAGCGTTCGCCGAACTTGGACGGATTAGTATCGATCTCTCTCAATGGCGTTCGTATCTCGATAGAATTTTAAGGGCATAAAAGCGGGGCAATGAGAAAACGCGCTTTCAACGACGTATCCGTCAGTCGCATTATCGAGCGTAACGAGGGGAGGGGGAGGAGGTGGGGAGAGAAAGAGGGAAGAGGGGAGGGAGCTGGGAATTACGGTTTCATCCATCGTGCCACGACCAAGTCAAAAGAGAGAGATTTCCGGTAATTTCCGCGCCCTAAAACGTTTCCGCCAATGGCGCCAGATATCGCGGAATAGCGAGTGTGGCACGACGTGAGTTTCCTAAGGCTCGCTGATTTCTATGAACCGTGATTTATCGCCTTTCAGGAGCCCTTTCCACCGCTGCGCAACGGCGGCGGCGGCGACGGCGACGACGTGATTCGGCATCGGGCGGAGCGTGAATCATTTCAAAATTCTCGTATTCCGGCGAAAAAAAGCGCCACGAATTCTCCTCGTTTCATCATTTTCAAGCGCATCGACCCCTCCCGATAAATTTACGTCGTCCCGATATTTATGATATCCATAAATAAATAATTCCGGGACGCGCTCCATCCGAAATGTGTCCGCTGGACGCATAAATAATCGACGACAGAGGATATCCGTTCTGCAGAACGGGGCATTCGTCGTGATCGTTTTGTGCGAAACGGAACGCTATCGAACCTTATTTTCAAATATAAATAAACAAAGGGCTGTGGCTGCGTCAACCAATCGTACGAAAGGCGACGTCGAAGTGCGAACGGACACGAAGCTGCGTAATCGTGGAATTGACGTTAATGGAATGATGTTTACGATGTATCATGGTTACGCAAGACTGTTGGACGTCTTCATAAAGATAATCCTGGTAATTGACAGTAAAAAGTCGTAGCAACAAATATTAATTTCATCCTGGTAATGGCGGTGCCGTCGTGCTTTTTATCGCTCCCCCTATCCTTTCGCGCCTACCCTTGATCAACGTATACAGCCGCCCATCCCTTCGTCATTCGCGCGCCCTGTTTCAGTTCGGCTTCAGCCCTACATTGCGCCCCTCGCAATCTTCTCCCTTTTCACTTTTTTCCCCGTTCGTTTTGTTATCGTTATTTCGTCCCACCCTCTTTCATCTCCGTCTATCTATCTGCTACTATCTCGCTATTCTTTTCTTCCCCTTCGGTCCTTCCCCGGTCCTTCGATTTCTGGGCAAATATCTCGGTTAGCCCGTTGGCAACTTCAGCTGAGCGGTGCAATTTTTCACCCCTTTAGAAACACCCTCGATAAAAACTATCATTGAACCATATTCGTCTCCCGAGTGGCTTTGTGTACGGTGCCTTTTAGCTTAGCATATTGCCTGGACCCACGCCGGAGATTTGACAGAGTAATGCAACTCTATGCACAATCGGTGTAATGACAATGGATTAATTAATCACTGTGTCGGAGCGCCACGACGTACATTGAAGAAAGTCGGTCGTTAGGGAGATCGATTTTGAAGTTTCCTATCTAAACGTGTTTCGAAGTTTTTTTGTGTTTTTATTTGCGTTGAATATATTTTATTTCGTATAATATATAGATTATAAAAAATGTGAAAGCAAATCATTTAATTATGTCTATAAATATATCGTCAAATCGTATCCAAAAGAATCGTTGTTTTACATGAGTTGTTATTTATATAAATTATTTAAAAAATTTTAAAATATTAATTTAAATATTTTTTAGTTTTTTTGGTTACTGAATTGAGATATCAAATAGGCGCAATGAAGGGGGAATTGTGGGGCAATATTTTAAATCTTAAATTACTGATTTCCGCGGTATTACCGGTTTCTGCGAACCGCGGGATTTTTTATGGCACCTTCAGGGAAATTGACTCGCGAAGCGTACGTACTGTTGGTACAAAGAAAGAAAAGGTTCATAAGGCAGGAATATCTCATAAGATAAACCAATATTATAAATTATTCGGATTCATTTCTAGGAGGCAAAAGGCAAAGCTCCGAGCGAGTGGCTTTCGCATAATGCGAAATGGTATAATAACTGGTACGACGGCGACTTTCCATCAGCCGCTGCCATCTTGAATTTAGGGAAAAATTATCTTATCACCTCGCTCCTCATCTCTCGCCGCGAAATGAATCCCGACCATTTTCGAAGACGTGTTCACCTTCGTCGGCACGGAGACTTGGATGGAGAAGCGAGATCGAGAGAACGTATAAATTTCTTTGCCAGTGTTATATCATCCCGGGATGTATTCCAAATGAACATAAAAGCCGCGCTCGAGAAATGACACGCTTGAAGAGTCTTTAAATGTATCGTGTTTGAGAAAAGTACCGACGTCCGTTGTCCGTGGCAAGAATCCCACTCATTGTGCATCGAAACAGTAACCGAATGGCGGCTTTAACGAATCTTCAGAACACCAGAAGTAGCTTCTGTCTCTTGCACGGAAAGCGGTTCTAAGACCTTTAGATACCGCGGACGCTGTTGCGGTGAATGCACATTGAACGGCATTCAGTTAACTACGGGGCAGCTTCTCTCGCGGCGCCGGTAAGGGAGGGAGGATTTCTCAAGATAGATCCTGCGGAGAGGTCGACCAATGCCGCCACAACACCGCAAGGTTCAACTCGGATGGTCGCATGGGGATTTGGGGTTTAACGTTGGTCAGGTTGCACCAACAAGCCTCGAAACCTTATCTCGAAATCGCCGCGATCTCTCGTGCTAGCTTCGGCCATCCCAGAGGATCGCCCTAACAGCTGCTCCGGTTCGCCGCGATTAACGACGGCTTATAAAACCAATGTTCCTCTGTCTCAAATTAGAAGGGGCGAAGTCGCGAAACTTTCCACCGGATCTGGAAATTGGATCCACGCAAGCTGCGAGAGTAGTGAGGAGAAAGGGGGAGGGTATAGTAACCCAGTTATACGAAAGGCTGTATCTCAACTGCAGTTTTATTCATAAATTATCATCGAAGAAAACTTCCTATGGTGACAATGCGATACGGTAAATACGCGACATCGCCTGGAATCTGATTAATTTGCGAACCGATTCCAGGTTAACGGCAAATATTGTCCTTCCGTCCGGCACTTTTGTAGTCCTTGACGCGCGAGAGCTTCGAATACACCGGGAAGGTAGCGAACGGTTGATTAAACAGCACGGTCCGTGTTCCGCCTCGAGTAATTAAAGAATCCCCTCCTGTGTCTCGAGCACGCCGAATAAACTTCGTATCCCGATTGCCGGGAACGAAAGGTATCCGCCGACTGCAAAGACTGCCTGTTGTCTATCCGATTCCCACTCTCCTCTTTCTCCATCACTTTGGCTTGCCACACGTTCTCCCTTTCCTCTTCCCGCCATTTCTGCCTCTCTCTTATCCGTGCGCGCGAGAAGTTGGATTAGATAAGTTTGCCGTTTAGCTAGCTGCGGATGGGCTTGGCTTAGCTGATCCCTGCCGAGTCTCTCCGATTTCGGTTTTGTTTGATTTGCCTCAGTTTGACGCGAGAAACGAAGTCTCCCTGGCTGTCTGTGAGAAGTGACGTCGCTCAAGTGGTTTCCGACTGTTATTGGCCCGGCAACCTCGCGCGACGTCGCGGGTTTTCGCCTACGAACTTTCGACTTGACGAATACCCCCGCTTTCCTGTCCCGGCGATACATCGTATTCAATTTCCATCGATACGTAAAGGCCGTATTGCGCGGTCTGCGGAAACCTCGAGTTTCCCCCAATAGTCGGAATTGACCGGGTGTGGCGTGTGAAACGAGGTCGCTCACTCTATCGCAGATATAGAGTGTGAATTGGATTCCATCGGCTCGAACTTTCTAGCTTTTTTTATCATTTCTACGCGACGGACGAATGTAAATGTCCGTCGGCTTTTTCTGATATCATCTTCTTCGTTTTGCGTTCGTCTATATAATTTTACAATAGTAATTTATCCGTAGATACATAGAGTAAATATCATGAGATATGATCGATAGGATATTATTGTAGACATAAGTAGGTAAACGCAACTGTTTTGTCGAATGCGAAACAAAAAGAAACGAGAAAAAAATAAAAGCAATATTTTTCTCTTTTTTTTTTAGAAGCAAGAATATTTTTTGCTTATATTTGCTATGACTGCAATAAAACAAAGAAATGAGAAGAAACAATGTTCTAAATTTTTATATAAAATTGAACATGAATGTGTGTGTACAGATTACATTATTACTATTTCTTCTCCCTCCATAATTTTCATGTTTATAATGTTAAATTTGTGAATGCTCATCTATCTACACTTACTTCTTATTAAAGAAGAGCTACAGCGCAATTAATTTATTTCATGATCGAGTGACCAATCTTCTCGAATGTCGATTTTAAAGACGACTACGTGTAATTTGCGAAAGAACTAAAGGAATCCAGTCGGTCGTCGGAGCGGCGGGATTACTCTATGCTAACTAATCCCCGTGTGGTGGATCCTGCGAAGATGTCGACTTAATTTCTCGGTCCCTCGAGTAATTTGTTCCGGATAGCGGCGGGCATTAAGTAGATGTAGACCCATCTAGGCTCCATGACGGCTTTCCTCTCATGTCTCTCCGCGCTTCGGCAGCTGAGAGGGGGAAGGGATTTCGACGCACCCGGAAGTGGGGGGGGGGGGAGAGCGGGAAAGGGGGACAAACGATAGCCAGGAGTAATTTTACGGGGGCCGAGCAATCCACCTTACCATGACCTCTCTTCTGTAGGGCCATCCTCTCTTATCTTTCTCTATCCACTTTCGTCTCTCTTGTCCTCGGTCCGCCTGTCGCCACCTCGAGCTCCTTTCCCTTCTCGTATAAGAGCTTAAGTGGTTATTTTCTCCGGAGATATGGGACGTGCACGACGAGCGATGAAAGCCCTCTGTAGGACACAGCCCTGTTCTTACCGCGAACAGGTGAAGATAGTCTCGTGTACGCCATCGCGTACGAGTACACCGAGCACTGAATGTTACGTGAGATAGGGATAATGTTTCGTGTTTTTGCTAGCCTGAAAATACTTCGCGCAGTCCTAGACACGACGTCGTCTCGGCTGACGTTGGCGTTGTCGCGACATGATAAAATGTAAAGCTCGAGACATGTTTAAGGATTTGCTGGCAATGTCGCAAGACTGTGTATAAGGTGTAGTATTTGCATTAAGGATGTTTTGCGTGATAACATTACGTCGCTGTTTTCATTAAGGTGTTTGAATTCATTCATTAGATTTCTTAATTATACATTGTTTCAACCAATTACCATCAACAATACAATCATCGTGTTATTAAATTGTATCGGAATAATGTGATCTCGAAAATAACCGGGATCACATCGAATAACCCCATTAACGAAGGTCGACCTCTATTTAGTTAGCATAATTACTCGCCTGTAGGTCGATTGCTATCGCAGCGAATCTCTCAAGGTAGTGATAAAGCGTGAACGGAAGGAGCCTAACAGAGGTCAGAGGGAGACAACAACGAGAGTAGCCTCTTATCGAGTTCGCAGTCGTCGTTAATTAGAAGGTTTACAGTGGTAGGCGATGGTCGGAGGAAGAAGAAAAAGAAGAAGAGGGATGGAAACGGGCGAGGGCTGTTTTGCTAAAACATACAGATTGTCGAGAGGCTCGTAAGCCGCGAGCCCATCAAGAGCGGATGCTTTCGCTAACTACGTTACTAATTTGATGTTATGCGAGCGTTAAAGTTAATAATAAAGAATGCAGCTCACGAGCCTCTGAATGCTACTGTGCCGAGGCCGGTAATGACTTGGGCATTTCGCCCGCAAAACTAATTTTATCGGCATAATAGCGAGGCTGCACGCCAAACCGTTAACGATGTCAGCTCCGTCTCTGCTTATTGTACGCATGCGTAGCTGCATACTGGTTATGTTTCTTTTTATCGTTTCCAGACTTTCCTATTCCTTATACAGAGAGCTGAATCAGATATATTCTGAGATTAATATTTTGAATTTTTCCGCAAATTTTCGAAATATTTTCCAAATTATAAACAGGTCAAAATGTTTTAAAAAATTTTATAGATAAGAGAAAAAGCGCAATATGCCTTGATGCATCTTATATACGTGAAATAAAGGAGCTTTTACTTTTCTTCTTCATAATTTTGTTTGACTTTATATCTTCAGGAAATAATATTAAAGTAGAAAACTCGATAATGTTATTCTTAGCTAGAATTACGATGGAGAGGAGGACTACAAGCTATTGCGATAAAAAGTTCTTGTAAAACCGTATTTATGCGAGTTTCGCGTCGACTTTACACTGATGGGAGTTTCAGTTTTTTAACATTATCCAGGTTACAACGGCTCATACCTGAGAGCATTAGGAACTTCAAGATCGCGACGTTTGGGCAGATTTACCATCGCCGTTGAATTTTAATATTTTAAAGCGAACGGATAACGTATTATTCATAGCACGGCGCCATAATGCGTATTCATGACGATGAATGATTAATTTCGATTATTACGGCAAGCGTATCGATGCAAGTGCATCGCCGTCGTCATCGGCCGAAGAGTAATTATGGGCCGCGCATTTCAAAACAAGCTCAGTTTCTTGCATATTAACGCGGCTTGCCGCGCGGAGGCAGGAACGTTAATAATCACTTAACGGGCTTTAAAGTTACATCGCGCCAGCCCGGCTAGGGAGCTTAGTTTTGTTCGAGATTTATGGGCCGCGCGCAGTTTCGAGAACACCCCGACGGTGTTATAGGTATACATGCGCCGCCATTTCGGGAGAGCCTGGTTTTCACCGTAGCTTTAACGGGTACGCACCCGGAACATTCGGGATTAGTACCACGGAACGGTACTATACGTGTACTCGCCAGGTGGATCCTCGCTGGCGAATATTTCCTCGTTAATGTATTAATTTTCAAGTGTCGCCGAAGGAAGCCGGCAACAATAAAGTGCGCACGGCATTATTGCGTTAGGGCTGTCTTGAAGATTGTTTTGAAAATCAATTAGATTTTGTGTGATGCCGCTACGATCAATTATCTAAATTTCGCCTTTGCCGGAAAACCTTTCAATTTACAGTGTATATACGAAAATATTCTTGAACAGTTCGAACGTGTTTTTGCAACACTCTCGCGATTGTTTGCCTCTGGGATCTTTCACGGCGACGGACGCGTTTCAAGGGACCCGTATTTACCTTCTCGAAGGAGTAGGGAAGCTAAAGCTGCGTGGTACGTCAAAACGGATGCCATGCAGATCGCCCGAGTCTCCACATCGCCCGCACTTTCGACACTATACACAGCGCGTCTTGAGAATTCAACGAGTACCGCAAAAAGAGACCCCCGTGGATGGCATTCGCGCCGGAAGAAAGTCACGGTTTCGTCGGCTGGGCGTTTCACATGGATGTGAGATGATGCATCGCGGACCGGTTAGGTAAACGTTGCATTTGCATCTAAAAGAGTCTGCCAGTAGTTTATATGAAAATGTAAAATGAAACAGTATTTCACATTGGATCTCTTCCGTGCTACATATATCCTCTCTTTCTCTCTCCTTTCCTCCTTCGTTCTCTGTTCCGTTTTCTTCTATTTCCGATCTCGCGTCTCTCTTCTAAGCTGCTTGGCGAGCACTGCCTGCACGAACTGCACCACAAACCTAACCAGTGGAATCAATTTTCTTCTTTCGCCGGGAGAAATTGAAAGGTTACCACAAATATTTGCCCAGACCTATTAATGGCACGCAACGCGCCGTCGCGGAAAAACGATGAGCCGTCTGCGATCGGTAATCGCCGATCGATATCTTCTCGAGGAATTTCGTATAGTTCTATCCCGTCTTTCGAAACGTAGGATGTATCGTGATGCGTCTTTCCCCGCGGTCTTTTCTCGGCCGTGCATTGATAACGTGGGAGAAATATCGCCCTTATATAGGATACAGGGCGAAGCGACGTCTCACAACCGAGAAACACTTTGCGTAGTACGCCTTTAGATACATCCGGGTCGAGAGAGATGGAGTCGTTACCGACGAGACACCATCTGTTCCCGGCAGAAATTTCATCCCCGCGTAAAAAGCGAGCGCGAGGATCGGGGAAAGATGATATAGCTATAGCAGCTACACGATGACCCGACAAAATGTTGTTGGCTCTCTGTATAGCGCCGCGGTAAATCCACCGGTTCGTTGGGTGCTACCTGATCCGAACCAAGTGGTGGATTTACTCTTGGGCTCTAAGAGGCGATAACTTGCGGTTATGTTATCGGAATTGCGCTTTAACGCGGAACCACCGGAGCGCGAATCGCCGGTACCTCATAATGGAAAATGTGGTGGGACTCGTGCAGCCATCGATAAATCAACGTATGTGTATCTCTCAAATCATTTGCACAATTATATAATTATATAACCATATTATTATAAATTAACGAAAGAAATTTATACATATTCTTTAGCTGTTATCGTGTGCGCGCGCACGCGTTATTGCAAATTCTTTTCTCTTAGAAATGCAGAATATCTAAATTTTATGCATAAATTTGTATGAATTTCCTAAATACGCGCACGCGAGAGATAGAATCGTAAAAGCGAAATATATTCGACCCCAGCAACGCATACGAAATACAGACGTCGTTGAAGTTAACCGGGGTGGTGGATAGCGCACGCGCTTCAGGCATAATTGCGAGATGGCATAGAAAAATAGGTGAATGGTACGCGAAGTGGTGGAGAGAGCGTTTCTCTGCTGCCCCTTGTCGACCGTAGCAAGAATGACCCTCTATTACCCAAAAGCGCCCGAGGTAGCGCGGCGAGAGAGCGACTTTGATAACGCGCTTAACTAAGCGACTAAACGGATGTAAATCTATGCAGATTGCCTGCTGACAAAAATCTCGCGTACTCGAGAGTCGCGTATACTCCAGGCTCGCCGCGGCTGCTCTCCGACTCCGGGCGGTAGTTTCCTGCAGGCGGAGTGTGCACTTAAAGGACACCCTTGGGACGAATTAGGTCGCTAATGGCGCGTCGTCGGGTCGCGATAGGTACCAACTTCGGAGACGCTTCTCGTTGTTTAACGGCGCGTCTATTCCACGCGAATCCGCAGTGCCGTGTCTAATTCCCGCGTCCGACTTCCACTTTCCAGTGTCACGCGCGCGCGTGCAAATTATCGCCGCCGCGAGACATGACAATACGTGCGGAGTGTGGCGCTCCGGCCATGTGTACATGTCCGTAAGCTCTTTGCGTTCGCAGTTCGGCGTTACGCGACCGCATATTTCCGGCCGATTGTCAGCGCGTCGCACCTCTCGGCTGCCTGGCGCGGTTAAACGCAACCGAAGGAAGGTTTTCCTTTGTCCCGGCAAAATAAAAGGCACCACGAATCGACGCTTTTTCCCCACGGGACCCAGATCCTAGGTGATCGTTTAATTGGCAATCCACGAGGGAGAAAGGGCGCCGCGACGCGCCAGCCCACGAAATAAAACGGCCACCGGCAATCGTAGATACCGACTCCCAACCTAACTCGATGGCTCGTTCGGATTGGCGTGGTTTCATATGGGGGTGAGAGAAAAAGAGAGAGTGAGAGAGAGGGTCGGACCGGATAACAAAACCCGTGCAATGTAAATGTATGTAGATTGGTCGCTCTTTTTGCGGCACTGTGTGTGCAATCTAGCACCGTAGCACCCACCACCCTCATCCATCCTCTCTGTTCAACTCTCCATCCCTTTCTCTTTTCTATGTGTTCCTACGCTATCACTCTCTCTCTCTCTCTCTCTCTCTCTCCCTCTCTCTACACGTCCCTTTTATCCTCACTCGCTCTTTCCCGCTCTGTCTCCGAATAATCACCTTCTCTGGTAATTACACCCCCACCTATCGCTGACCCCCGGGTTCCCTGATTTATGCCGCTCTGTGTCCGCTGACGTCTAACGACCTCCAACGTTACGTATCGGCATTTGCCTCGGCGCTTTCCCAATGCCAGAATCACCGGTGGCTACCAACGCTCCCGTCATCGTTCCTATCGGAATGCGATCATTCATCCGCGCGGTAACGCTAAACGTTACCACGCCGTTGAACGCGCCCCCGCTTTATTCCACCCCGAAACATATCCCGCATTCGGACACGACGGCGCACACGGCGTGCAACGATGATATACCGTGAACGGATGCGTAGAAGCTATGCGACATTAGTCAGCTTCTGCGGATTAAATTGCCCGTGTACTTTTGATCGCTCGCATTGTATGAAAAGTAGATTTAAGTACTACTTAAAAACTTTGTCTCTCATATACATTATTATTTACTTTAAAAAACAGAAATCTACTAGGCTGAACTTTCTTTCATAATAATTCTTTAATCGTTCTTCGTTCTTTCTATCTCTATGTGTATACATTTTTAACGCTGGAATGTAAGTGCGATGAAAACTTCATCGAATCTAATCAGCTTAGGGAAACCTCATCTTTCCGTGTATCCGTTGCTGACGGTCTCTCGGACGAGCTATCGATTTTTTTTTAAGCGCTCCAGACTAACGAGTGCTGCACGTGACGTGAAAATAAGTCGTCGACGTTCTTTCTTGGTAGGCAGTGAGATCGTCGAGGCGATTCTCCTTCAAACGACGCAACCGAGGTTACCGTCGAAAGATAGGATGACGTCGGTTCATTAATAAAATCTCGGTCTAGGAGAAGTCTAGCGAGAGAGAAAGAGAGATCGAAAGTCGAGGATTTAAGCCGTCGGCAAATAAACGACATGGACACGCGGACTAACCAGTAATAACGCGCGTAAGTGGGTTAATCCATCACTGATATCGGTGGAAGCTATATTAATGGCCGGGCACTCCCGCTGACTGCAAGAAACGATCATAATGAAGTAAGTGGTCTGCCATGGAATCGTTCATTACGGATTGCGGTTAAACTTTTAGTCTCTCGACTCGAATCTCTTGCAGAGAAAAAATCTAAAGAGAATAATTACGTTTAAATGATACAGTTAAGTCACATTTAAATTTTAATCCAATTTTTTCTCGCGTACCTTCGTCGTTTTGAATAATAACATCGTTGCAAACATAAATTTTGCACACAAATCATTTTTTTTTCTTATGTTTGTCTGTTATTTTTAATGATAAGATTTGAATGGAATCGAAAATTTAGATTTTATCGTATATATCGTGGAAATTATATTATATTTACACGTAATTATAAAGATATTTTTTTTGTCTTATAATCTTATATCGTCGCCAAATTGTCGTTAATGTGTAGATGTTATCGAAAAATTCTTCCGCTTTTGCTCCCCGAGGGTTCGAAATCACCTTCGAACTCTGTCGTCACGGCGTTGCGATTATTCGTCGGGGGACAAGAAGCCGCCGTCGAAACGCGTGCGTGTTTGCGTAATGGCGTTACCGCGCCTAGTCCTCGACGTGCCGGAGTATACGGGAGCACCTACACGTCGCGGTTGCGCTCCGAGTCCCACGGAATCCCGGAGTGTGCCTAGGAAGCAATTCGGTCCTAGGAAACTCCATCAATCAGCCCGTGGTGCAGACGGTTTAAAAGCAGTCACTTTCCCGGCCGACGTTACCGGCTCGTACTTCACTCGGTCTGTACCCGACGCCTTCCTCGTGCTCCCTGTTCCTCTTCGATCCGCCTTCCTCATCTACCTACGCATCCACGCCATCTCTCTCTTTTTCTGTTTCTCCCCTGTCCATTGCCATTTCCTTCGAGTTGCTTTTGCAACAAAACGAAAGAATGAAAACATGGTAATGGACGCATCTTTGTTTGCATCGTGTGCATAGTTACATGGTTGTAATTTTAAAATTTAAACATTTTAAATTAGATGTATTACGCAATTAAATTCCGAACCGACGTAACTTCATATTTTTCTTATTTTTTAGAGAAGCTATAAATTTTGACAAATATAGTATTAATTGTAAGATAAAGAAAGAGTATTTATATTTTGACATTGCTTTTATTTTGTTGTTAGATAATTTTAAGAAACAAAGAAAAAAATATTTCTTTTGTGAAATGAAATTTAAAATTATTTATAAGTTTTTTTTTTACTTTTAGGAGAAATTAATAAATTTTTTAGTTGAAGCTAAAAATAACTTTTTTTAAGTAAAAAAATCTTTGTATACACTTTTAAAACTCCTTTGATTTCAGGCGTTTATTTCGGTACATAAAGTGCAAATATAGTCGAAGTGCGTTTTATTGCGACATCTTGGTAAATTATTTTCATCTCGCCCTCGCGCATCTAAGTGAGAAAACGAGAGACGAAAGTGTGGCGGAGACGAGCAGGAGACGAGCCAATATTGGTTGCCTGTCGGTGACGTGCGCGACTGCATCTACAAGACTTAATGGAGGAAAGGTTGTTCGAAACGCGCGCACGTATATTCCCGCGCACGATGGAAATATTCCGATAACTCAGCAAATCGATCGAAAATTTAATCTGTTTTAGCGAAATTTTGCAAAATTTCGTTCTCCGATTTGCCGGAGATAAATTCGTTTCGAGCCGAATGTAAATGTCGCGAATGAAAATCCGTAGGATTAAGGAGAATTAGTGTGTGAAAAAAAATACAATTCCCAATATCCTTGGATTTAAATTGGAAACACCGTCGGGACAATGAGGGAAATGATTCCCAAAATTTTGATTCAAAACTGTTGTCACGGCGAGGATACAATCTCGTTACGTCGATCCGCCATTCGGAATCGGCCACGCCGCGGCGCGATAACTACGTCCCCTATACATGTAACGCTTGCATATTCTAGATAAATACGAGTTTGCAGGATTGCGTCGCTCTATTCGTGAGAGACCGCAACAAAAGCAATTACATATTGCTGGGCGGTATGAATGGACAATGGGCACGCATAATGAACATATTGCGTCGACATCAACGGTGGTTAGTTGCATCGGACGACGCAGTAGAGTTTCGCTGAGCTACGCCGCAAAATGAGTGCGTGCCACATTTATGCGGATTCGCGGACAATTTGACCGGAAACCGCATTCGGTCGTACCGGGTGTAGAATTTCGTAATTATGCGATTCACGCGCCCTGAACACGCACTGTCTTTTCGTTTCGCCGTTGCCTCGTATTTGGCATCTCTCGCTTCCGATCGTACTTCGGAAACTTTTTTTTTTACAAGGATCGTACATGTCAGATGCGTGTCAGTTTTATTACGACGAAGCGCTATGCATACGCAAGTGCAGATCATCATTTTACCATATTACGTGCGTGTACGCAGCTTGGGCTAGACGTCTTTTTTTACTACTTTTGCGCCATCAGCGTCGTAATATCACGCCGGTGGATCAGGCGTGTAAGCTATAAAAATCTCGATTCGCGAACGAGAGCGAGAGTACAAAAATAGGAGACTGCTCTCTCTTCTCTCTCGTGTGTCTGACGATGGGATAACGAAGATGGGATCGAAAGTCTTTCGGAGGCGATGCGGGATCTCGAGCCTCGGGTGGAAATTCGATGTGGACACGAATGGTGGAGAAGACTGGGGGCCAACACGAACGAGGAACTATGGCGAGAGAGAGAGAGAGAAATACGAATGCCGCGAGTTGTCAATTCTACGGATCTCTTTGGGTGAGATCGAGCTTTCGAGTTTCGGCCGTGGCCAAGGGCGAGAGAGGGCATTGCAGCGCGACGACCGATAGTGGCGATAGCGACGGTCGGTGAAGTCACGAGAGAGACACGAGGGGAGAAAAGGGCACGGCATAGATCGCAGATAGCCGCGAAGGAAGGAGGAACTCCTCGCAAGAAAACCACGATAAATCTATCGGCGGGACACTCCTACGACTCCCGAGGATAGAGAGCGGCTCCCCGGCTATCTTACATCTATTGTAAGGATCGGAACGGCCTCGTAGCCACTGCAGCCATTGTGAGCGCGATCCTTAATTCCATCCGATTTCTACCGGCGCCGCCGAATGTAAAGAGGAAGAATCGAGTATGGGTAAAGGGAAAGAGAACTGCGGCGCGCAAAATCCCTTAAAGCCAGTTTCACTTTCGAATGAGACAACGTCGTCTAATCAACGAGGAGGAATTCACGTGGCACTGGCGATTGGGCAAATTAGATTTCAACGTACTATAAATCTCAAAATCTCTAGCCTCTTCGTTCGTTCGTTGTGAAATATGAAAGGAAATAGAGGTTTCTAGGACATTAAACCTGAGAGATGCGCGATGGTTGAAATTGCCACCTGATTTCTGTAATAAGAGCCCTTCATTTATTACTTCGTTCGGTTTCGTTACCGTAGCAGAATAACTGGAAACAGTGTAATTTTTAATGAGTAATAATTATCATTCGCCACGATCGTAGTCCGATTAAATTTAATCGAGCGTGCCGTTTTATTAATAAGAAATCCGTGGAACGGAGGCGGGACAATGGCAACGATTTGCCCTCTTGATACTCCCAGTTTCATCTTGAAGTTTTACCTTCGAAATCTTCCCCGCGCGCGCAGAGAGAGAGAGAGAGAGAGAGAGAGAGAGAGAGAGAGAGAAAGAGAGAGAGAGAGAAGCGATGAATATGCATTTTGCCGTAACTTTGCGCATAAAACGGTTTATCTTATACGGGTCTTCATGGGGACGCTCGTCGATTCGAGATTTTCGAGTGGAGAAGGTCTAGCAGTTTGTGTAGAGCATGCACCTCGGAGAGCAGGCTAGTTCACGGCGTTCAGCCCGCATGATATACGACAGAAGTTATCCGAAGTCTGGATATTGGAATTTTAATATACGTTACAATCGACCGACCCCTCTCCCTCTCAGATCCTCTCCCGACCACCGACGTTGCCGCCGCCATCGCTGTCCCTCGTTGCCCTCCGACATTAGTTTGCGATCTTCCACCCTCTCTCGATCCTCCTCGTCCTGCACGTCCTCTTTCCATGTCCACGTCGAAAGTAGGACGCCATTAATCCAAGGATTCTTTCGCCCGAGCGCAACTTCGAGAGAGTGCAGGATAAATCCTTTACTTAAGCGCACGCTCGCTGACTGTTCCGCAACATTCGGCAGCGTGGCAGGGCAAAAATTTATAGAGAATTTCGCGAAACATACGAGAAAGAGAAAAAATGTGCCAGGCATTAAAAGTGCCACTGAACTTTGCGGCGACCATTCGCCATAAATATCGGCGTATATCTCAACATACATTGTCGAACAATTTTTTTAGATTATCCTTCGTTAGTTTTCACGGTAGAATCTGTCCAAATAAAACAAAATATCTGTCTCTTTCTCTATATTTGTTTGAAAAGAGTTAATTTTAAAACATAATTTATATTATGAGTGTATAATTTATTCTTATTAATTTTTTTATTGATTTCTATAATTTTCTTTACTGATTATGATTGACATTTTATAATTGTTTAAAGCAATTATCGAACTCAAATGGAATCGAGCAAAAGACAAAAGTTTTTGATTCAAAGATAAGTCTCTGATAAATCTTGGGAGTTTGTATAAAGAGTTAAATACGGCGTTAAATGCAGCTTTTATATGTTGGCTGAAATGCCTGCCACAGAAAATCCAGTGGTCCGCTCGGTGTTATGGGGGTTTTCTATTTATCGAAAAGACGAGCGGTTTATTTCGGCCATAAATCAATTGTCCATGCATGCGATGCATCAGAATGGGTGGGTATGCATTCGGTATGCATAAAACGGCATTGGCCACCTCTCGCGCGTCCCAAACCCCATTTCCACTCCCGCAACAGCCTTCCCCTCCCACACCAATCCTTTCCGCTGTTCCGGCGCGTCGACCTTGTTATATCGACGAACGTGTATAGTGCTACTGGGTATAGTACAACGTATCTTCTACTGCAACAGCGTGCAAACTGCAATTGAAATTATCATGAAATTTCGTGAATTTAATTTATCTTGAAAGCTATGCGATTCTTTACACGTAATAAACTTTTAGCTTACGTTGAAATATATTTTTATACTAATTTTTAAAATTAATTAAGCCGCATTTTTTAATCGTAACATATCAAGTTAAAATTACGAAACGTATTCTAAAAAAAAAAATGTTTTGATTATACTAACAAGACGTACATGGTAGAATGTATTTTAGTGACCACTAATTGTAAGCAGAATTTCTAGTTATCGTGTTAGAACTCGATATTTTATAACTAAAATGTCTGATAGATTTTACTATAAGGATTAATTATTTTTCAGTTAGATCTATAAAATGTCTAATTAAAAGAAACATGCCAGGATTCTAGTTGACGTTAATCGCAGCGTCCTAACAGTTTTATATCATTAACAAGAAATTTTAGTATATTTATATAACAGAAAGGAATTAATCACTCATCTAAATCCTACAAAAGTTCTGATTCATCAATTTTTGAACGTACTTGTTGAATTTATCAGATTTTCAATTATTACAACCAGATTCTTTTTCCAGTGTAACTATGCAGTTATTCTGTATCCGATGTGTATCCGCATTTTCCATTTATTCGAAGTAAAAATTTTGATATTTATAAAGGTGTTATCACTCCGGTGGATAGTTACCTGTCTCGTCGTTATACCGTCTTTCAATCTAACACGTCACACAGCCGACTTTTGGTACGAATACGTGGATTGCGATGTGAAACGAATACCGGGCCGACGTTTTCTCAATGACCATTTATCATGCGTGAAAGCACGTCGAGAGCGACGTAGGAAGATGCCCCGTCAACCCCCGACGTTGTCGTCGAGGGGACAATCTTCTCTTTCTCCCATCGCGGAGCGGGCGGCTTCCGCGGGGGGAGGGAGGGAGGGGAGGAGAAAATCAGGGCCAGGAGTGCGTCCTCTTCGATAAGGATCGATATTTTTGCGAGGTGTGTGCGCCAAGGCGCCGGTGAATTATGGGCATAATAACGCCGTGCCATCGACGCGGCGCGGCGGGACTGAGTCGACAAGGCACACAGGGGATAAGTGTGTGTTGTGCCGGGCGCCCCTGGTACGGCATATATCAAGTCGAGGATCGGGCCAGTTAGCGGCTCCCCGGCTCCGCGGCTGTACATCACTTTGGGTACAATAAGCAAACGCGGGTTTGATGTCCTTCGTCGGCATATCTGGAATTGCGATTAGCCGGCGATGCCGCGAATGCCCGGTTCGTGTCCGGTTGAATTTGCGGTATCAAGAGCACGGCCGAAAACAATGGTGCATCTGGGGCAGTTTCGTAATTGCGCGCGGTATCTTTGCCGGGCTCGTTCGCGAGATGAAACTGCCGGAGACGCATGACACGCGTGCGCATCGATCGGCTCGATTAATTTCCGCTCCCGCGCGATAACGACCGTATCGGCTTCGCCGCGAAGACTCCTAAATTAATCGGTGTTTCTTCTCGGCTCTTCGATTTATGTCCCTGTGGGCCGTGCCAGGAGAACGTGAGTCTTCCAACTGAGCTAAGAAAGCGGACCCGGAAGGTTTCCGCGTGGCGAGATGAGGGGGGGGGAGGGGCTTGTAATAGCGGTATAATGAGTTTTCTTCCGCGGCATTGTTTTGCCGCGAGTAATTCTGCGCTGCCAAGCCCCCGGTGTGGGATTCGCGTTTGCGTATCGCGCATTACGCGGGGGAACGAAGGGCGCGGCAAGACGGAGGCACCAAAAACGTGGAATTGCTGCCGCTGGACTGGGTAGGTCGCAACGGTGTAGCACGGTGCAGCGGCGCACGTCGCCACGAGTTATACCTAATGAGTAATGCAGGTAATCACCATTATTTTTAAATCTCATTAACGCCTCCCGGTGTACATTATTCTCCACGGCTGAACAAACACACATGGGGCCAGTTTGTCCCGCCGTTTCCCCTCTCGACGCCGTCCCTTTTCCCACCGACCGAAACCATTTTCACCTCCGCGCCTCTTCCCCGGGCACGAAATTTCATTATTTAATACAATTGCAACGATATTAAACGCATAAATCGTGGTAATGAGCAACCGGTGTTTCGCCAATAAAGGCCACGGCGCGCTGATTGGTAATTCTCGTATTACCGCAGCGAAATCGAATACCGAAACTCGAGATGACCATTCATTCTTCCGATCCTCGATTATAGCTCAGAACTCGATAGCTCGAGACTGCGGCTTGTACTTCAGACAGTCGTATAAAATGATAAGATCGAAGTTTGTTTGCTGAACAAAAGACCATTCTCATCTTGCGACTTTTTTCTGTTGCGCTTATCACATCGATCTGATATTATCGATTGATATAGTTACGATAATTTCACTAGATTCTAGTATATATTTTACGATGACGATTTTGTTAGAATATTTTTTATTCTAAGATTTAGAAAATTATCTGTATCAATCGAGAAGCTTGTAAAATGTCTTTAAATATGTAATGATCTGCAATGATCTCGCAACTGTTCATGATAATTACATTATCTGTATAGCTTGATTTAAAATTATTCCAATAAATAAGATGTATTTAATCCGCAAATATAATACACACCAAAAATCCATATTATTTATTACAATGTTGATAAAATGATCGTTAACAATATTTTAATAAAATGATTGTTCGCTCGTGTACTATGTACGCTAATGCCGACCGTGTCCATCGTTACGGGCTTCCGGTTTCGAGCCCGCGCGGATTTGCTAGGTGACCAAGCAGCCGAGCATCCAAGTAACAAGGATCAGCGTAAATGTGTGAGATCGCGTTAGAGCTTTATCCGGTTAATTAACTGCCGGGAATTGCTGGTTTCTACGATACGCATGAATTTACAGCCAATTTCCAGCAATATTCTCAATTAGGATGGGGACGCCCGAGCGTAAATTGTTACGGGACCTGCACTGACTCGATCAGCGATTGATGGTCGAAAATAGCCGTCTTGCTTATGCAACCAGCTCGCACCCAATTTATATGCATTTCTTGTCAGCGGTCGTATTGCGCGTTTGTTTTAATATCAGAATCATTTTCTGAGATTCTAATGATATTCTAATAATAAATTAAACATCTTAATAATATTATAAGATTTTTTCCTGAGATTTTAATTATTATTTTACAAGATTATAAATTAAAGTTAAATTTTTTTTAAGAAAATAAATTGTGATTATTCCAGCTTCAGCTAATGATTCCGCTGCAAGTCGGACATTAATTCGGCGCACAATTTAAATAAATGAATAATTGTTTAAAATTTATATATAGGAATATTATTAGGCATCAAAATCCAGTCTTTACCGTTGAAGGTGCTTTTAAATTTATTTTTCAAATTTTTTATTATGCATAAACAAAAGATGTACATATAATTTATTAGAAAAAAATAATATCTAATCACAATATAACATCTATAACATCTAATCACAAAAATAACATCTAATCACATTATAATAAAATAATGTAAGAATCTACAAAAGCATTGTCCATTTTTATCAACGTAACTGTTGATAATAAATCTCTTGGTGAATCTTGAGTTAATCTTCTCTTCTATATGGGACTTTTTCAGACCTTGTACAAACTTCTTTAGAGAATCGGGAATGTGACGATCAAACGGTAATAGGTATTATTTGCTCGTCGATCTTATTGCGATAAGATTCTTCGAAAGAAATTTCATCAGCTGTACGGAAAATCGCAGCATGGATAGCGATGATCGATAGCAAGATCTCAAGAGCGGTTCGGGGTTACCGGTTGTCGCGGAAAACTTTCGGTCGCCGTTGACGGCCGGGATAATATACGGAAGCGCGACAAATACTAAAAATTGCAGCTCGCTAAAAAGCTCTAAGTGAAAAGTTCCCAAGCACTGCGGCCGTCGTTGTCGTCGACGTCAACATCACCGTCGCGAAGTGGCCCAACAACGCCCCGCCCTCCCTCCCCTCGCGTTATGAGGAAAACCCCACAGTCGCCCCCTCGTTGCACTGAGAGTGAGGCTGTCCCGTCGTTGAAAGAGGAGAACGCCGGGTGATCTAGGGATAAATATAAACAACTCCACTTTGGAGACCGACCGCGTCATATGACAATTTAATACACACTGAGAAGTTTTGCGCTTATATGGACTCTCTCTCTCCTCTCTCTCTCTCTCTCACTCTCTTTCTCTCTGGATGGTGAAGATTTGTATTTAGGTTAGTTATCCATTTGAGAAACTTGGTTACGGACGAGTTCAAGTCTTCGTTTCTTACCCTCATAGTTCGTTGCAATGACGAATTCGCAAAAGTTACTCCTGACGTATTTCTTTGCGCTACTAACTGTCATATTTTTTTATCTTTTTGTAAATTAAAGTTATTGATAGTCGGTTCCATTATATCTGCATTGTAAATTCAATGTTTTCATTCACAATGTTCAAATTAAAATTTAAAAATTTAAATTTAATAAGAGGTTGATATGCCTGTATATTTTTAATGAGAGTACCCAATATTTTGTCCAAAGATATGAACATTATTTTGTACTTCTGAAAAGCATTTATATTATTATTAATTAATGAAAATTGATGCCATTGTACATATAAAAGTGTATTACATATTCCGGAATTATTAAGCACAAAGGATTATTAACGTCTGTGTTCAGCGTATCAATTTTATTTTCATATACTTTTCCCATATTCGTTATTTTAATATATTTTATATTTTATGGAAATTTTTTTCACGAATTTATTTATAATTATTAGCTTTATGTGCCATAATCATGTCTATGAGTAGCGAAAAATTATTTCTGCCTGATCATTCTATCGATAACACGATTTAACAATAGATAGTAATTTAGCATACCTAATAAACGATATAAAGCCGTCGGGCACGCAATAACAATTACAACGGCGATGCACCGGCACGGCAGTTTCGGTTCAGAACTCCGAGCCGTAAGCTCGTTGAAAACTGCCGCGGCGTGGCTCGTGATCGGTAATGCATATTATACCGCGCGCATTTACATACATATGTAAATATGTACACGCACGTACAACGTGTATGTATGACTTTGCAGGCGTCTATTATGCAAATACATATGCATGAACGACGCATGTGAAATGCACTGTTTCGTGTGCTCGCGAGAAAACGTATGGATTCGCTATTCGCTGTAGTATCCGCTGTATCCGCGATAGATGCACTCCTTCGAAATTCATTGAGTTCGCGGAATGATTCGCATTCTCTCTTTCGCGGTGTATCTCTATTCGGCGGGGGGGGGGGATCATATCGACTGCACATCCCAAATGCGATTGCTCCGTCAAATTTATGCCGTCCGTGTCTTGGCCCATCATTAACTTTGTTTTAAAAATCGCGCGCGCACCCTACGCTCGGAGAACGCTCGGTGGTGGTTAACGATCCTCTCGGTCGATCGTGGCGGCGCGCTTAAAAAAAAAAGAAGCTTCAAATTAATGGCTCTACGTGCTTAAACGCCAGTAAAGAAAAATGACGATGCATCTCCTCTTTTCCCCTTTCTCTCGCCTTCTCGTCGTCGCTTCTTTTCGTCTCCGCATTTGCTCGTTATGCTCGCCCGTCCGTGGCATCAGGATCACGAGCGGGTCTCCTAAAAAAATGAGCGATGAGAAAAAAACCAATGAAAATTAGGCTTTGCTACTACCGCTACCCGCCTCGTTATTTTATCGAGTTGTCTCGGCGAGATGAGGGATAACAAGGCTTAAAGGCATGCAAAGTGAAAACATGAGTATCGAACGTTATGCGCAATTACAAAATAGCTGTTTCGCATACGGCGAAATGGAAGCCGGATGTGATCCGAGCGACAAGGACGGCCGGAATCGTTTTCCCCCCGTATTAGAGAACAGAAAGAAGTTTAGTCACTTTAGGAAGCGGAAAATCGTCCGAGAGAACTCTACTTACGTATGCCAAGTTTAAATTGTGGCAGTTTCTTTTATCGTCCTCGTAACCGTTAAAGGAGTGGCGGTTTCGCGCGAGGGTGACGCTTTTTCACTTTTCTTCTCTCTACCCTCTTGTTCCTTGCGTTCCGCAAGGTTTCTTCCTTGGATGGTAGTTTGTTAAAAGAAAACGAGAATCTATATTTTTGTGAATCTTTATTTTACCGCGTATAGACGTTTTTTTTTTAGAATAGAAAAGTGGACCAATACCATCGCAGGAAAAAGGAGAAGAGAAATTGTGATGAAATTCGATAAAATGTAGATCTTGAATGGCAATTGCTAAATGAAGAGCTTTGCATATTGAAAATGCTTCTCTTAAAAAAGTAGAAGATCGGCGCCGTTATCACGATCAATCATTCGCCAAATCGAGCAATCCATTTGATCTGTCTATTGTACGCGTCTTTGAGGACTGCGAAGTTTCCCCTCCCTCCCCCCCCATCTAGTTTAGCAGAAACGAAGAATAACAACTCTGGAGAGAGCTTTATGATAGCCTGGTGCGCGAACAAATATTCGGTATATTAGTACGACGAAATGAGTTGTGCAAGTGTCTCACCTCGCATAAGATCGAGTGCCGTAAAACAAATGGCGAGCTACGGATTGCCGACGCACTTTCGCTCCCTTTCTCTTCCTTTGCCTGCCTCCGACGACGAGTACTTTTCCATCTGCACGCTGGAAAGTCTCGAAGTGATATTACCCGGCGCAAAATAAAGTGTCGGGTGTGCTGTGAACGGCGGTCAAGTATCGGAACGAGGTAGCAAGATGACGGAAAATCTTAGCGCTTTCGCACCAAGAAACATGTCTTTTTTTTATTGCGAACTTTCGCACACATCGCACATATTCTGTCATCTCTCCGCGTTTGCAGAGACAAGTTTTACTTTTAAATCTGACTTTAGTACCATCTGCGATTTATAATTAAAATAATAAACGAAGATCATTTTTCTTACAAACATTTGCATACCTATGGTAAGAAATATCTATACGTATTTCTGTGGAAAGGTCATGACTTCATATACATATACATCGAAAGAGAGAAAAAAGGAGAGAAAGAGAGAGTGAGTGAGAAGTCGTGTCGCATGTGGGTCGATCGCATGACCACGGGCAATTGCTCTTCCACAATTTGAAGCTTATCGACCTGACACGGGCCAAGCTTCGATGTACAACGACTGCCCCGTCCTCCATTCGGCTAACAAAGGGAATTTTATCTCGTAGCGATTTAATTGCTCGCCGTGGAGGCTCTTTTTCCCTGTTCCAGTTAATTCGAAGTTTGCACGAGGGTGGACGAACGCGGCGAGGAGAGGGCGGAGACAGTGGAGAGGACCTTAAATGCAAGACGAATTTGGGTAGATTTAAATTTAACACGGTTAACGACCTTACGGCGCACTTTGCTACCCTCGAGGCTGCTTTACGTTCCGTTATCTTTCTCTCTGTCTCTCTCTCTCTCTCTCTCTCTCTCTCTCTCTCTCTCTCTCTGTCTCTTTTTCTCTCTTTGACCATCTCTCTCGTTTACATGCAAGTACACACTTGCGCGCATCGCATTTTCCGGGGACTCACGCCCCATAGAATTTATACGGTCTTCCGCATCAGCACTTTGGGACATTTTGCAGATTAGGACATTTCGCGAGCGACGTATTCGCCAAGGCGAAACGAAACAGCAGCTACTTTGGATTCATTAAAGGGACCCTCTCCGTTTCGTGCACGGGCGAGGCGACACCCCAATTTTCCCCCCGAGCGAAGAGGGGGGGTTTGTGAGGCGTGGAACGCCGTTCGGATTACCCTCTCTCGTCGAGCACGTTTGTTCGATCGCTCTTTATCATTAATTATTCCGCCATTTGACGCGCGACATTTAATTTTTCGAAAACATTCTCAGATCCTTTTCTGATTTGGGCAAGGGTTAAGCGATTCTGATCGCGTAAAACAGTTGACGACTTACGTCCAGGATCGATCGCGTCTCCTCAACCCTTCGCCTCCATCGCGTAATTTAATTAAAATCGGGTCGTTTGAAAATATGGCTGAGTTGTGAAACGTTATATAGACGACATAGACGTCGTTCGCATTTCCACTTGCCGTTGAACGGTGAATGCCGAGAGAGATAGCGAACGAAACGACCGCGACGATAACGAAATTCGGCAAAGAGAAATTGCCCTCGAAAATGAGCGTGTCGTCGTTATAACGCGGAAGGTTTGAAAGAAATTCTCTCCGCGAGCGAGAACACGGGTGAGGAAAGGCGTGTCAGGATTATTATATGTTTTTTTTTTGTTTACATTCTCCGGAGAGACACGCCGACATTTTTATATTTATTCATTATTCTTTACTTTTCGCCGCTTAAGTCAGGATACATGAATTTAAAGATGCTGTGACGCGGCGGGTGGCGCATGACCGCTCTGATAGTGGGTTAAAATTTTAATCAAGCTTTTATGTGGCCAGCACCGCGGCGCGCGGCACCGCGCGGCGCCCTGACGTCGACGTCTGAAAGAGACAGAAGACCCGATGGTAGAGAAAACTGCCCCGCGTTCTACGGCGCTGGTCCGCGTTGGCTTCTTTTCGTCGTAAAATGCATATTGGATATTTTTACGATGGTAGGGAGAGCGCACGAGGGCGATTAGCTGTTTTTAGAGACATCAGCTTCGAGGAGGGTGGATATTCCGCATCTTTCGGATTGGGCGATTTCAACGTTAGGAAAAAAACCGGGATACCGTTTTCCTAAAGGTTGATCGTAACATCGAGACTTTAATGGTGAAAAATGGAAACATGTTTTTTAATCATTCTTTTTAATTCGATGAATATTAACAAGAAACTCGTTAAAGAAAAAGAACTATACGAAACTTTATGAGTTTTTTTTATAAAACTGGGAGTTTTATTAGCAAACTGAATTTAAAATATTTCAGATATTTATCAATTTGTTCTCGCGCTACTTTACTGCATATTATTATTCATTATTTGAGTCTAAATTTTAGTTTGAAAGAAAATAAAGAATATCAATCGGCAATTTTATCGATTATTCAATCGACATGAACGAGAAAAATAACGAATACCGGAAAGAATACGCGGCGAAGTCGGCGACATTTCACGATCGACGTCCTCCTGATATTTTATCTCGGTCTATCTCGGTCGCATCTTGCATGACATCGCGGCATCGGGTTTGTTTTACACGCCAGCTCGGCAGAACGTGACCGCCCTCGAGTTACTAATATCAAAGCCCTTTATATGCGGCGATGAACAAAGGCACGGCGCGAGAGAAAAAAAAACGGCGGGGTACGTGACGACGAGAAGTATCAGGGCTCGAAGGATTAACGCTTTATTACGAGATCGGCTTTAAAGTCGAAGTCTTTCAGCTATCCAGTTAGCTATCCGAGCTGAAGACCGTTTCTTTTATGCGTCAAGTTGTTGAAAGATACATCAAAAATTTTCCAGCTATAATTTTTTCACGTATAAATACAATATATTGTGATGCACTCGAGGCGTAAGGGTTAAAGTTCGATAATTTCGAGCGGAGTAACGTGAACACAATACTGTTAAGTGTACACTTAACGCCACTTAACGCCTCAAAAAGAAACTGTTCCTTAACGCTTCGCGTGCCAAATCGTAAATCCAAACCCCATCGGTCGCGATAAGAGGAAAGCGTGTTTACGTATTGCGTGAAGAAATTGCGTTCATGACTGGGGCAAGGCAATCAGAATGTATCGTGACTATGTATTTTGAACATGTGTTTTCGTATGATTTCGTAACGTCGACGTTTACCTATAAAACAGGATCATGTGTATACACGTGTGTTTTATAAAATTTCCAAGAATATACATTATACGCGACAGAGAAACTCGATGAGCTGTTCCCAGAGCGCGTGCTGTGAAACTGTAGGGTATTGTACATTCGATACTCCATATCGTTTAATGAAATTCTATCGACGCGACGCGCAGAATGTTCGGAAAATATGAGGCGCGACAAGGCGGGAATTTAATATTCCGTAGGCGGTGGCCGGATTTGCAAGTGTTACTATACCATTGGCGCCGTGCGAAAACGCGGCGAGCGCTTTCTGCAGCCGCTTGATACCCGAGAAACGTAACGGCGCGGCAGGAAATTCGGCGTGCGTTTTATGCGAAAGACGATGCCCGCAGAGACTCAAAATATTAGCTCCCGCGAAGTTCGGTGTAATCCTCCTGCGAATCACCAGTCATTTTCCGGCTTGTCGCGTCCAGGCGCTTCGACTTCGACTATACTCGGAACTTCGATTATCGCGTTTTCGTTATTCGCCGCGGGAAACCGTAACGGGAACGTCGGTCGGTTTAGCAGTAGTCCGTGCCGTTCTTAATTATTCGCGCGAGGAAGCATCCGCCGCGAAAATTATTGCCGTGGAACGCAACGTGTCGAGATGACATCGCCGCGAGTTACGACGGCGGATAGATACGCGAAACGGTGATACGAGAAACACGAGCCGACGCGGAAAGCGTTGTCTTGGCTCGGTGATGCTGTTTCCCCAGTATTATACTCGGCGTTATGCACCAACAATTCGGGCCGCGTTTAATCAACTGAGCATCGCACCCCAATTGTGCAGATGCCGTCGCGCGCTTGCCTGGCTGGCGTCGGCGTCGCGCGTCGCTCGCAAGCACCCCGGGTTTCGCCAGCCACGTTTCGCGGATGGATTAAATTTTTGAGATACGCGTCACCTGCGTCACCCCGCCGGCGGAGCAGGCATAATTGCACGCACCGACTGCCGAGGTATTAATTATGTCACGTAATTGCTGTTTGTGATGATATGGATATTTACTCTGCCGTTTTTTTTTCGGTGTCCTCGTTGCTATTTGAATTTGTGTCGAGAGACAGTAAAAAGGACAGTAAACATGTGAAAACTTGTGTTAGAATTTTTCGCAATTAAAATATTTTTACATAATATTGTATTAAGGAGAAAGTGCTGGATCTTAAAGATTTATGACCTATCTTTTCCTAATAAAAAAAAATGTAATGGTTTTCATTATTATTTGTTAGTGCATATCTATTCTGTTATATTCTTTTTCTATCGCGGCGAGAAAGGTCGTCGCGACAATGATCATTCTATAAGGTCGCTGGGATATATCCACGAATTGATAATGGATTCGTAAATCGAGATAGAATTCAATTTCGTTGCATATGGAATCCTTTTTTTATAACGAGTTGAATCGCATCGGGGATAAAACTTGATAGATCGTGCCAACACATCCAAAACGTCTTGTTCGAATGTATAGTTTTTCTGTATTTCGTTTTTGTACATTCTTTTAATCACATCGATGTATTACGAGATTACGAGCTATACGAGGAAATAAAAGGCACAAATTTTCTATCGTAGACGATAAATAAATATCGGAGATTACACAAGATTAAATACAGCATCAGCTTTAACGATCGAAGAGCACAGCTTCCCTGAGAGCAGTTTTATTTTATTCTTCTTTTTTAATTACCCGCCGTGTCCTCGTTTCATTCCCGTTCCATTCGACGGAGGTCAAATATTTCCGTGGATGATCACGTTGTCAATTCTTAGTACGAACCGCGAATCTCTATTTTCCACGACTCGGCGGAGATGATAATGGGCTGAACAGATGAAGCGGCTGCAGAGATGCAATCCGGATACAATCAAAGGTCTCGAGACGAAAAGTCCGGAGTCTCTCGATTATTATTTGGCCGTCTTCTTCGCACCTCCGTCTTCATGTTTTGTGTTACATACCGCGGCCTCTGCATTTCTTCTCCGCTCAATAATCCACGCATTTCGCCCTTACACGCGAGTCTTGGATTTTCTTTTATACTCGCCGCTATTAGTCACTGCTTGCACAATCCCACCCGCCCTTCTACATATAGGTATACGCAGCCTTTCTTATTTATTCCAACTTTTACTTATTCAAAGATTTTTTTCATTTCGTACTATATTTTTTTTGTAATCTTTGTCATATTGTAGGCGGGAATTTTATTTATGGTATTGTGTTCCATCTAATGGTGTCGCCTTTAACTTTTAGAATTCTCTTTACAATGTTTCGTGATAAATTTGGCTCTGCATTATTTTACATTCTGAATTAATCCCAAGATAGGAGATTATTCGTTAATAACTAATATTGCTTTCTTTATATGTAGATATTTTGTAGAAAATATAAAAAGATTTATCATAATAAACATATATAATTAAATTTATTATATAATGTGTATATTTTGAAAAATAAATTTTGTAGTTTTAAAAATATAAAAATAATAATAAAGATTAAAAACATTAATTTTGCTTCCCATGAAGAGTTCAAAAATCAATTATCGAGGAAGACAAGATATGATTTCTATCTATTGACGGGTATGTTACTTTTAGACAAAGCAATAAATTAGCTGGGTGGTAGAAGTAGAAAAAGGAGAACTGATCTCGCAGAAGGAAAAGTTCTCATCCATCTTTACCGCGAGGACGGCATAATTATAGATTTTTAATCAGCCGATTGAAATGCAAATATCTATCTATAGCGAAGGTTCGTAATGCTAGGATGAAATTGTTGAGGAGAGAAAGGAGAGAGAGAGAGAAAGTAGAGAAGGCATGAAATCCGTAATGCCGACATAAACTTTCAGCAGGGAGAGAGGAACGAAATCAATACTTCAATATCCGCAGTAATAGCAGCCGGAGTTAACAAGGGTCTGATTGAGCCGGAGTTTGCTCGCGAGTTAGCGATGTTTCGAGTCTCACGATCCGAGGAATCGGATTTATACGCCGTTGTACCTGCCTCGTTTGTCCCTCGCCTCGGAATGCAGTATATCGCTTGTCCCCTCGTCCGTTCTCGCACGGGACTTTTGTCGCGGCAAAACGTCGGCGTCGCACCGAATTTGTCACGATCGATGACGAAAACGTCGATCGATGCAAGATTCGCGAAGTTGAAGGCTGGCCGCTCTTACACCGATTTATTTTAGCGCACACCTTCAGCGTTATACCTACAACCGTGTATTTCCGGCCTTGAGTTTAATGCACGCTCAACACGTCCCATGTTTGTTTGCAAAACAGTATTTGCGAGCACCACGGATCGCCGGATCGGCGAGTTAATTCGGTCGATAATCCCCGCGCCCTCGTTTCTTCTGCCAGTAAGGAAAAACAACTAAAGGGACATGGCGAAGTTTCTGATTAATGGCAGGGTCTTTTGTGCTTTTTGTAGTACGAAGCAAATAAGTGATCCATTGTGAGTAGCTTGCGAGATGGAAGTCGAACCGGGAATACAGACAAAGCAAAAGCTATGGACCGAACGGCTCGTCAGTTCATTATCGTCTTTGTAGCCCCATATCCGATAAATCCGAGCGAATAGCGGAACGACTCAGCATCCTTCAGCATCGATCCGCTTTCCAAAAAGCTCCAAAAGTTTTTTAACAAAAACATTTTTTAACATTTGATAGTAGCTGATATTTTAGCGCTGACCGCCACACATTCTGGGGAATCTTCTGAGGGTGCTTACTCCGTTTCGTGCAGATGCGGAAATATTATAAATCTTCTTTTCTGCGGAGAAGAACGCGCGACTCGAACTATTTTCAAAGGATAGACAGGATATTTTTACAGAGCTCTGTGCGCTTTGTGGCGCAAGATATAATTTCCCCGTTATCTTGTGTAAGAAGCTATCTTTCCATAAAGTAGTATATACAGTAGTGTACTTCAGATATACCTGGGATCTCTCTTCAAAAGCTGAGTTTACTGTTGAACTGTATATGTAGTATCTTTTTCCGAGCTTGTAATCCTTTGTCACAGCAAATAATTCGATCACTTCTTTTTTGTCAGATACGGAGCAACGCCATCGGAATTCCGGTTAATTATTTGCTGCATGTGTACATATACGTTACACGGAACGTAATGCGAGATGACGCGGCGGGCGGGCGGCTCGGTTCTTTTCGTTGTTTTCGGATGGACGATCCGGCGTAACTATGCCCTATTCGTTATGCGTCGCCGTAAGTCTCCCTCGCCGGACAACGGCGCTTAATCGCGCGCAAAACACTCTCGCATGCCGGGGAATAAACGATGCGAGACCTCCGGGTTTACGAGCGCCGGCAATAAAATCCGCCGCGTCGGGAGGTAGAAAAATCGAGCGCAAACTAAGGTCATCGTCTCTCACGGGCTGCTGCTTATTTGCATACCTGTTTACGGACTCGCTGTGTGCAAACACACGGCGCAGTGTGACGCGTGACGGCTCAATTATCCTGAAATTACTCCAGATTTGGCGCGCGCGAGTCCCGCGACGACCCGCCACGAGGCAAAGGGGCGCGCGCTAATTGTGATCACGTGACGAATCGAGTGTTTTAATGGCTGATTTCTATGATAGATAGCGAAAATTATACGAGGATAGAGAATTGATAAGGAAAATCTTTGCGATAACAGTAATGCAGCGTTAATCCATGCAGTAATGCAGTAGTTAAGTTTTATTTATTAAACAGTCTTAATAAAAAAAATTTTTACTATATTTTTTATGTTACCATATTTTTTTTATGTTAGACGTTTGTAGTTTATGTGTTTTACAGCATATAAAAAAAAACATCAATCGTACAATTTCTATGAATATCATACAGCTGTACCTGTGTATAATGTATATTATATGAAAGAGTAATAAACAGAACGAGATTTCTCAGTGGCCTCCTTGTAGTGCTACATCAACTTCATGAAAAGAACTGGCACGCGTTAATGTTATTAATGTTCTATCGTCAATGTTATTCCTTAATGTTAATCGTTCGACTATAACTCAGCTTGTTTCTCTTCGTAAGCACTTTTTACATTCAACCGGCCAATCTGGCCAATACTGTTGATCCGAACCGAGGCGATTCTACCTCGCGGCTTCGCGATCGCTCGAAGATAATAGGAGATTGCCGACACACTTCCGTGAGCTTAGAATCCTGCGACCCCGAAGAATTTCCTCTCGAATCCACCCCCGATCGTATTAATACAAATGCGCAAGTTGGCGCGAGAGAGATCGTTGGGACGTACGGAAAAGGTGCACCAGAGGATAAACGCGCTAGAGTCTGAGGAAATTGCATTCCCCGCATCAATCTCTGTCGTGAGGGGAGGGGGGGGGGAGGACAGGGAAGGGGCCGGGGAAGGGATAGGGTAGTTGCTCGTGAAATGACGACCGA